>NC_063047.1:28566482-28658982 GCF_018812025.1 Megalobrama amblycephala
TCTATCTCTATCTGCCTATCCATCTATCTATCCATATATCCATCCATCCATCTGTCTGTCTGTCTGTCTGTCTGTCTATCTATCTATCTATCTATCTATCTATCTATCTATCTATCTATCTATCTATCGTCTGTCCGTCCGCCCATCCATAGGTCCATCCATCTATCCAACTGTCCATCCATCTGTCCGTCCGTCCATCCATCCATCCATCCATCCATCTATCCAACTCTCCATCCAACTATCCAACTGTCTGTCCGTATGTCCGACCATCCATCCATCCATCCATCCGTATGTCAATCAATCATCACACCAACTATCCATCCATCCATCTATCCAACTGTCCGTCCGTATGTGCATCCATCCATCTGTCCATCCATGTCCATCCTTCCATCCATCTGTCCATCCATCCATCCCACCAACTATCTATCCATCTGTATGTCCATCCATCCATCCGTCCGTCCGTCCATTCATCCATCTGCCTGTCTGTCCATCCATCCATCCAACTATCCATCCATCTATCCATCCCACCAACTATCCATCCATCTGTCCATCCGTATGTCCATCCATCCATCCCACCAACTATCTATCCATCCATCCATCCAACTGTCCGTCCATATGTCCATCCAACTGTCCATCTGTATGTCCATCCATCCGTCCGTCCGGCCATTCGTCCATCTATCCATCCATCTGCCTGTCTGTCCATCCATCCATCTATCTATCCATCCCACCAACTATCTATCCAACTGTCCGTCCGTATGTCCATCCATCCATCCATCCATCCATCCATCCAACTGTCCATCCATCCATCCCACTAACTATCTATCCATCTGTCCATCCATATATCCATCCTTCCATCCATCTGTCCATCCGTAAGTCCATCCATCCATCCCACCAACTATCTATCCATCCATCCGTCTGTCCATCTATCCATCCCACCAACTATCTATCCAACTGTCCGTCCGTATGTCCATCCATCCATCCATCCATCCAACTGTCCATCCATCCATCCCACTAACTATCTATCCATCCATCCATCCAACTGTCCATCCATCCATCCCACTAACTATCCATCCATCCATCCATCCATCCATCCATCCATCCATCCATCCATCCATCCATCCATCCCACTAACTATCTATCCATCCATCCATCCATCCATCCATCCATCCATCCATCCATCCAACTGTCCATCCATCCATCCATCCATCCATCCATCCATCCATATATCCATCCTTCCATCCATCTGTCCATCCGTATGTCCATCCATCCATCCCACCAACTATCTATCCATCCATCCGTCTGTCCATCTGTCCATCGGTCCATCCATCCATCCATCCATCCATCCATCCATCCATCCATCCATCCATCTATCTATCTATCTATCTATCTATCTATCTATCTATCTATCACCTGAACAATTACCTGATATAAGCCACCAGGAAGTAAAGCACAGGTGCACTTCCTTCACTTTCTCCATGTTGCCATGACAACGCCAGTTCTGTGTCTGACACGGCGACCACATTAGGTTGGGTAGGAGGTGTAGGAGGCATGCACTTTTCTACAATATAAGAGAAATACATCATGCAAGTTGATTAATTCTGTTAGTTAAAAGCATAGTAATACTGATCAAAATGTATGTTTTGTGACTTGTCTGCTCACCATGAGAGCCAGTGCTGATGTCCCGGGGCATGCTGGGTCTGCCCTCCCCTGCCCAGCCGTACGCCCCCACACTAACACGGTACTGCGTGGCCACCTTCAGGTTCCCGATCACCACATCCTAACAGACACACGGGAACAGCTTACCATGCAAGACAGCACCATATGGCATTAACAGAGAATCAGATATTGAACATCTACTCACAAAGCTCGCCTGGCCATCAAACTGCCCCTGTAAGACAAAAGTAATGTTCTGCTGAAGTCACACCGTTCACTTCAACTGTGCTATAGCCTCACAATCACTATGATCTGATAATTCAGAATTTATTATTCAATTTTTTGTTATTAAAGTGTATGTATTTGTTATAACAAATAAAATACCTACATATACAAATATACCAAATATACACATAGGTGTGTGTGTACATATATATATATATATATATATATATATATATATATATATATATATATATATACACACAGTATATATCATTACCATAAACAAAATATATTATATAATCATTTATTGTTATTTGTATTTAGTAGTATTATACTGAACAATAAAGAGGTTGGACATACAGTTGTGAGCATTTCTAAACTCAGTGGGACTTCCAGGACAACAGCATTGCTGGTTGGACGATTATTCCTCATCTCTGTGTAAAACACCTGGTCAGTAAAATAAATAAATATTAACATGAATATTTTCATGAGGAACCCATCACTCTCAAATAATTCCTGTAGTGACATCTATACAGCACCAGTGTGGAAATCAGAAGAATAAGAGAGCCTTCACTAGGACTTGTAAGTACGATCTGGCATCAGACAGATACCTGACGGGTTTGGCTAGTCTTTATCCCATAAGCAACCATAACAACATTAATTAACATTAGTTAACACAGAGACTCTAACAGCAACCAGAGATGAGAACACCTCCAACTGTCTCTACAAATAGGATAAAGGAGCAAAGATCCAAGTGCTTCACTTCTTCACAAAACAAGTAAAGTCTTCTCTCTGTAATTAAAGGAGAAGTGTGTCGTTTCTGCGCTACTAGTGGCACCAAATGGATCTGCAGTATGATGATGGCAGATGGTGCACTCATGATATATATGAATGGGAGAAATCATAACACGCAATATGGTGGCTTTGGTCCCACCTTCACAAAGTTGTTTACTAAAGAATTTGTAATCAAATTCCAGCCAGGGTTATTATATAGAATTAACTCAAATGAAAACCATACAAAAATGCTGCATCCCAATTCGCATACTAGCCGTCCTAAATAGTGACTCAAATTGTAGCATGTTGAAATGATCCCAAAGGTACCCCGTTTCTGGTTCGAATTCAAAGTGCAGATCCGTGCACACACTAACGGCTCATTGTGCGTTGGACGAGGATTCGATCAGAACTAAAAACACGAATAAAAACTGTTAAAAAGCTACAAACATATGGTGGATGTGTGAGATCGAAATGTTAAGTAAAGAGGTTTATGCTGCATACACGCCATGTCGTAATTACTGTAGTCTCTAGATGACAACACATGACATTCTATTCGGAGCTGTTCGCTTCCTTGGACTGGCAATTAGGGCTGTCAAACGAATAATCACAATTAATCGCATACAAAATAAAAGTTTGAGTTTGCCTAATATATGTGGGTGTATTGTGTTTAATTATTATGCATATATAAATACAAACACATCCATGTATATATTTGAGAAATATTTACAAGTATATGTATTTATTTATATTTTTATATACTTTATATTATATATAAATAAATTTTTTTGTAAATAACATATTTCTCTTAAATATATACATTAATTTGTGTGTATTTATATATACATATTATTTACACACATTACTCACACATATATTATGCAAACTCAAACTTTTATTTTGTATGCAATTAATCGTGATTAATCGTTTGACAGCCCTACTAGGAATTATGTGTTTCTATGGCACCACTATCAATGCCTATACGAATCTGCAGTGGTCACGTCATACAAGTAGGAGCTCTCAAACAATTCCCATTTTACAAGCTGTAATTATGAGCTCTACGAGGACGTAAATGCATTTTGCAAGTTGAAATCACGTAATTGCTGTAATTACGATATGCCGTGTGCGCACCTTTAGATAAAAGGTTTTGAGTAATTCATAATCAGTATCTAACCTGACGAAAATATATATTTATTCAATGTTATCCACATTATATTTCATCTGAAACAACATTGCGAGCTAAAGATACTCTCAGATGTGGTATGAAAATTAAATTAAAAGACGCAATTATGATGAGTATGTCCCAAAGCTCGCCTACTACACACTCAAAAGTATGTACCTTTTCTTCACAAAAACAGTTCATACTTTTAGGGCATAGTATAAGTACGGAAGAGGATTAGGGCCAAGCAATAATAAAAAAATAAAACCATCTTGAGATTAAAGTTGTTAAATTTCGAGAAAAAAGTCGAAATAAAATGTTGAGAATAAACTCGTTAAATTTCGAGAAAAAGGTTGAGATAAAATGTTGAGAATAAACTCGTTAAATTTCGAGAAAAAGGTCGAGATAAAATGTTGAGAATAAACTTGTTAAATTACGAGAAAAAAACTCGTTAAATTTCGAGAAAAAAGTCGAGATAAAATGATGAGAAAGTCATTAAATTACGAATTTGTTCTCATAATCGAATGACTTTTTTCTTGTAATTTAATGACTTTATTCTCAATATTTTATCTCGACTTTTTTTCTAGAAATTTAACAACTTTTTTCTCAATTTAACAAATTTGTTCTCATAATCTAACGACTTTTTTCTCGTAATTTAATTACTTTATTCTCAACATTTTATCTCGATTTTTTTTCTCGTAATTTAACGAGTTTATTCTCAACATTTTATCTCGACTTTTTTCTCGAAATGTAATGAGTTTTTTCTCGTAATTTAACGAGTTTATTCTCAACATTTTATTATTTCGACTTTTTTTCTCGAAATTTAACAAGTTTTTTCTCGAAATTTAACAACTTTAATCTCGAGATAATTTATTTTTTATTATTGCTTGGCCCTAATCCTCTTCCGTATATAAGTGGCGAATTGTGACAGCAAAAAAAAATAAAACATTTAAATATGAAAAAAAAAAAAAAAAAAAAACCTGAAATAGTATCTCAGTGATATTAAAATAACCCTGATACCAGCACCATAACATTGGAAAAAGGGTTGGTCTGATTAAATAAGTGAGCAGCTGACAATGTCTCCGTTATTCAGTTAACACTGACATCCAGTATGATGAACAATCAATATGTTATGCAATCTGCAGGGCAGCATGAACAGAAGGCTTATATTTTGAAAGGCACCAATTTAAAAGTTACAAAACAACTTTTTAAAAAATGTTTAAGCACAGCATTACAATTTAAAGATGGAAGGATGTGTACCTTGTATCCAGTGATAGTGCTGACGTGTCTGCGGGGCATTTTCCACCGGACATTGAATGCAGTGCAGTTCACCGTCTCCAGCTGAATGTCCAGCGGTGGACTCAACCTCTCTGAGAGGAACAACAGATCACATCAGAAACACTATCATATAAATACAACACAATATAAATACTACTTTATTGTTCATCAGTTCATTCATACCTGTCGACATTGAACTAAACAACATTAGACAAAAGACAGATCTTGCAGATGCTCACCTTAGCAAACAGCGCTAATTAATTAATGTAACTCATGTAATTGAGTTCATTGATATTGATGAGAAAGGTCATAAGACAAAAATGGAACATACAGAAGCATATATACAAAACAGAGTGATTTTAGATGCATTACAGATGATGCATTCAGACAAGGTCATTCCTAAATCTCTCGCTCAGAGTAAAAAGTTGATGTCTACAGCGCTGATGCACAAAAGATGATATTTTGAAGAATGTCAGTAACCAAACAGTTGATGAACCCCACTGACTTCCATAGTATATGAGTAAATGATGACAGAATTTTCATTTTTGGGTGAACTATCCCTTTAAACTTGCTTTAGTTTTGGTTTTCACTTTCCAACACAGATATAGGAATATTGCATTTCTTGTTTCTACATTCTAAAAAATTTTTCAAAGTTGTGAATAAAACAAATATCAATGAAGTACATTTTACAAGAAAATATTATTTCAGTTTTTCTACTTTTACAGTTTTACTATTACAGTTTTCCTCAAATTTCACATGTAATTCAACATCATTTTACTTGCTGTTTCTTTGTAATTAATTGAGACATTTACTAGCATCTCTGCATGAACATTTTACTCAAAGCCTTTATATATATATAATGCATTATAAAAGTATTTTAATGCATTAATTATGCCTTCTAATGCACCATACAATGCATGAATAATTGTAACAGTTATATTATATTATAAATAATACTTATCTATTCATTGTTACACCTTTAGAACGCATTAAAACACATGACAAATCAATTTCAGAATCTGCAAATATTATAATGCATTTTAATTTTGGTTACAATTATTTAATTATAATACCTTTTTAATGCATCATACATAAAAGCTTTATGTAAAGTGTTAACAAAACTGTTTCTACTAAACCAAGTGTTTTTCAGTGTATCCTGTGAACCCATCGTCATCTCATCCTGACACATTCACGGAGCTCGCAGTGGTTTCGCAGAAACATTAAAGCTGCATCACTCTCTCCTTTCAGATCATTTACAAGATATTGCTTTCCCTCAAAATAAACACATCAAGACACTGAACTTAAAAGGTTTCTATAGTCATTAGAGAAATCAAGTAATTTGATGGAGTATGACTAATACACTCTTTGATGATGCACATTCCATGTGATCTTGGCTCTGATATATCCGTTATGAGTTGCAGGCGTTTGTGGCGCAATTAAAATGCTGCTTTCTGAAAATAAACCGCTAAATCGAGACTAATCAAAAAACATACAAACCAAACATGTCACTGGAGCACAATACAATCAAAACATAATGCACTGTAAGTGCTGTGTACATGTAATGAAATGAATGTGAAATAACAATCTCAAATACACAGAGCCATAACAGATGAAACAGACCAGCTTATGGAAAGCAATTTAGGAAGGATGTCACATAATGAGCCATTCACGAGTGAACAATTATTATTGAAGGTCCATGTTGTGTTATTTAGAAGAACATAAAGGTCAAAAGCAACTGTGTGGAAATAGTTTACACCGATCAGGCATAACATGACCACTGACAGGTGAAGTGAATAACACTGATGATGCAAGTGAACATTTTGTCCTCAAAGTTGATGTGTTAGAAGCAGGAAAAATGGGCAAGCATATGGATTTGAGCGAGTTTGACAAGGGCCAAATTGTGATGGCAAGACAACTGGGTCAGAGCATCTCCAAAACTGCAGCTCTTGTGGGGTGTTCCCGGTCTGCAGTGGTCAGTATCTATCAAAAGTGGTCCAAGGAACGAACAGTGGTGAACCGGCGACAGGGTCATGGGCGGCCAAGGATCAGTGAAGGCTGGCCCGAATGGTCCAATCCAACAGACGAGCTACTGAAGCTCAAATTGCTCAAGAAGTTAATGCTGGTTCTGATAGAAAGGTGTCAGAATACACAGTGCATCAGAGTTTGTTGCGTATGGAGCTGCATAGCCGCAGACCAGTCAGGGTGCCCATGCAATTTTGTCATTACTTACTTACCCTCAAGTTTTTCCAAACCTGTATGAGTTTCTTCTGCTGAACACAAAAGATGATATTTTGAAGAATGTTGGTAACCAGAAAAAAAAAGTACTATGGAATTCAATAGGTGCCGTCAACTGTCATGGTTACCAACATTCTTCAAAATATCTTCCTTTGTGTTCAGCAGAAGAAAGAAACTCATACAGGTTTGGAACAACATGATGACAATGTTCATCTTTGGGTGAACTATCCCTTTAACTCAAGAACAACCTAGAAAGATGTAGATATCATTAAGGTATGGATTTTTAGGCAACAGAAAACTGAGTAACAAAATTGGAATTGATGTTTAAGTTTGTGTGACGGTAAGAAAACTTTTAAAAGGCCTTTAGTGACCAAAAATGTCTCATTTTCATTAACAACTTTGAGTCGATACAAACTAAAGTGAAAAGGCTCCAGGCAAAGATCTTTTTCAACAGATGATGCAATCAAACTTATAAGGAAATTACATTTACCCAGACCAACTTCCAATAGTCCACTTCTCCACTTTCAATCCATTCAGCGCTTCCAGGTTCTACGTCAGAACACTGGCTCAGTATTGGCCGGCGCTGTTTGAGAGATTGTTGAATAAAGTCGCTATTTTTGTTTTGTTTTTGCGCACAAAAAGTACTCTCGTCACTTCATAACATTAAGGTTGAACCACCGCAGTCACTTGGACTAATTTACCGATGTCTTTACTACCTTTCTGGACCTTGAAAGTGGTGGTTAAATTGCAGTCTGTGGAGGAGTCAGCTCTCGGATTCATCAAAAACATCTTAATTTGTGTTCCGAAGTTGAACGAAGGTCTTACGGGTGTGGAACGACATGAGGGTGAGTAATTAATGACAGAATTTTCATTTTTGGGTGAACAAACCCGTTAAGATCTGAAACGAAATGGACCAAACTTGCCTGTCAATGTGGCTATAGACTTGAATTTGTTAGTCTTTTAATAAATCAAGACCACCAAATTAAATATAACTTCTAGTTTCTTGGCTATACCACTAAAAAGCGCATTAAGGTTAAGTATCTCCATATACCCAAGGGTACCAAAGGGACAAGCACCAATTTGCAGCATTTCATCTGAAGTGTCAGTTATCGGAGGGCTTGTTTATCTGAAATGACTGATGGTTTTCATTACTGTAAATTGTTGGCCATGGGCATTGGGCAAGAGATCGTCCGGAGGGCATATGGATGTGCCATATACAGCGCTGACCCTGCCGTATGACTGCGACCTCAGATGTCTCTGTGACAAATCACCTGTACATCTATCCATCGGAATAGCCTAAAAATGTGTCCTGTGTGATTATGGGACATAAGGAAGCTCCAAACAGTTTTCAGACACCTAATGCATGCTTAAAAATGTTTAAATGTCATTGCATTAGTTATAAAAGAAGGAAGGTCTGATGCAAAACACCCGTGAACTTGAGAAGAACTGAGAAATTAACACACTAGTTGACGCAAAAATATAAAGAAAAGTTTGTGAAGATATTGCATTAAAGACATAAGACATCATGTCCAAATAGCCTATTTGTTGGGGTCACTGTATTGCATAATCAAATAATCACCATTAAAAAAAACAATTACGACTAAATTTTAACAAACAAAAAATGAAATGAATGAAAATGACACTCACCTGACTTCCGTGCTCCAGACTTTCTTGAGCAAAGAGCGATATTACACATCCACACCAGTGCGAGAAGCACCATCACTCTCTTCGGGAGGCGCATTTTCAATCCTTTATGATTCTGAAATATTGATCGAGTCAATCTGAGATTCAAATGTTGTTGTTCCTCATTTTAAAAACTCAGAGAATAAAAAGCGCTGAATTTTCGATCTAGACTGTTGCAGGTCTTTGTATGCACGGTGAAGCCGGTCTGATGCGATTACTGTCTGCTGGAGATCAGACGCAGTCCTCATGTGCGGCCCCTCAGGAGCCCCGACACGCGCGCGAGCAACTCTGAAGAACTCCTGCATCCACGGAGCGCGCGGCAGCTGTCGAAAGTCCCTCAATCAGCGTCAGACGCGAAGTTTCTTCTTATTTGAGAGTGTTTTTGAGCGAAGCAGTGAGGAGAGAAGGCAGGGACACTCGGAGTTAAGAGGATAATGGTCTAATCTACACAGATGGAGACTTGAGCTCGCTTCAGTAACTCTGACCAATATAGCAACACGGAGACTGGTCGATAAAATACTACAGCAGACTGAAGGATGACGGGAGGGAAAGTTTGAGCGGTACAGGTGCAGATGAACGGGGATTCTTCATAGGCTATATAAACTTTAGGGTTGGTATTAAAAGTTAAAACTAAATTACTTATTATGAGATAGATAGATAGATAGATAGATAGATAGATAGATAGATAGATAGATAGATAGATAGATAGATAGATAGATAGATAGATAGATAGATAGATAGATAGATAGATAGATATCCACTCTTTTTCTACCCTTGTCCTTTCCATGTTTTCTCTTCTCTCCGTTCTCCTTGAGGATATGAGGAATCTCCAGCTCTGTTCTACAGGAAATTGAGGAATTCATAGCTGTCAGATTCAAAGCAATCATTTCTTTCATAAATGTTTACGTCAAGAATCATCACTGCATTATCTGCATTGTTTCCATTGCTAAACTCAAAGGAGATCTGAATTAAGTTTGATGATTAACCAGCCTAATTAGAGACAACATTCACTGTAATGACTGAGATTTAAATTTATAACAATTTGGAATTAAATGGGCTACAAATTTCCTGAAAATGTAATCAAAACGAGTCTTCACACACACACACACACACACACACACACACACACACACACACACACACACACACACACACACACACACACACACACAGAGAGAGAGAGAGAGAGAGAGAGACCTTTGAAACTGATTCATCATTCCACAGAAACCCCAATATTATACCTAATTTATTATATTATTCAATTTATTATTATTATATTATATTATTTACAACATTAACTGGAAATTTAATCACAGAAAAAAACTGCATGGTGAAATTGTGTGTTATATGCGGCTTCTTGCGGTTTACAGCAACAGATGATAATGTAATAACTATAATGTCCAAGTCCTGCACTTCAGACTTTTGGCCGGAAGAGGGAGTCATATGCAAAAGTGCTGATTATAAGACATCCATTTATCAACATTTTCTTGTTGAATATTCACTATTTATTTATTCAGTACATTATCTGATGTTCTGAATGATAATTATAATGATTCCAGTTAATAAACTACAAATATGAAAAAATTAAAAAATGTATCTCATCCTCACAATCTGACAGAAACACACTTTACATCACATACAGTAGGCTGTACCTTGGAATGGCCAAGATAGGAGGAAAAAACAGAATAATAAGCATTATTAGGGAAAAAATAATAATCAGGAAATATCAGGAATAATCAGGGACCAATTGTTCAAATGTAATCTGATTGGATTGGACCAGATTTTGAAAATGGGTTGTTTAAAAGAAAAAATACATCACATAAACCAATCTTGTTTTTGATCTGGATCAAACCTTCAGTATGTGTTGTTCATATCTTTTTAGTAGGATTGGGAAAACTTTGATCCAAAAAAAAAAAAATCAGGAATATCCTGATCCCAAGAGAAGGGTGGATTCAGGGAACAAAATGTAATGAAACTTTAAAATTGGTGAAATAATTTATTGCTAGAATCATAGTCTATACCATTTATTTAGATTTTGAACTTTTGTTTAACCGTTACAGTGACAAAGTAGATAAAGTACATATTACCAATTACACCTATACAGCCCAAAAAAAAAAAAAAAAAAAATGGTCCCCAATCTCCTAAACAGCTGCCAATATCAAACAAAATTAATATATTTAACGTAACAGTTTTTAACACTATATACACAATCACCAGAGACAGTCAAAAGTAGTTTCTAAATATTAATTGCATCCCTTATTGCATATATTTGTAGGCTATATATATATATATATATATATATATATATATATATATATATATATATATATATATATATATATATATATATATATATATATATATATATATATATATATATATATATATATATATATGTATGGGGAGCTACAGAGCCCCTAAAAGGACGGGAGAAAAGATGGGAGAAACAATTATCTTTCAGTGTTTTTGCATTCTCACACAAATGTTCTCCCTCAAATCTCATATTTTTCCATCACCATGTCTCTTTAGGGGCTCCGTATAGGGGTGTGACTGTTTAAAGAAATTTGAAAATGAAAGGGAGTGTTTGTATTTTTTTATTGCTGTTTTGTTTCTTTTCAAATAAAACACTTAAACTGATCCTACATTGACTCTACCTGTTGATCTTTAGTAACCTATTGTGAAATGTGCATGTGTATCTGGATCAAGGTGATCCAATCCCATTTTGCCAAATCCATATCATTTTGATCCAGATTAAACTTTTTGAACAAATGGGCCTTGACCATCAAAATAATTTGAAAGGTGACATTTGTTTGTCATTCTATGAAATTAGCAGTTTGTTTTTGTGTGATTTTGACCTCTTTTGGATATTTCAGAATCTGTACATTTAAAAATGCTGGGGCATATTTATATATTTATATATTTATATATTTATTCATTCTAGAATATATATATATATATATATATATATATATATATATATATATATATATATATATATATATATATATATTGAATGCAGTACAGGACTCAAAGTGACAACATTTTTGCATATGATTGCATTTTTTTTACTAGTTTTTAAAGATTTGATTTTAAAGTACTGCTACTTATTTATAGATCACTCATTGGCCTAGGACCAATACATTGCAGATATGCTCATCGAATATAAACTTAACAGATCACTCAGATCATCAGGATCAAGTCATTTAGAAATACCAAGGGTTCACTCAAAGTCTGCTTTTAGCTGTTACGCCAGCCGCAGCTGGAACCAACTTCCAGAAGAGATCAGGTGTGCTCCAACAGTAGCTACATTCAAATCCAGACTCAAAACACATCTTTTTACCTATGCATTTGCTAATTGAGCACTGTGCTATGTCCGAACTGTTTATACTTTATACACACTTTTTCTTATTTCAACTATTTTTCTTATTTTTAATGCATTTTATATTTCTTATGTGTTCCATTATTATTATGTATTTGGTTCTTCTTTATGTAAAGCACTTTGAATTACCATTGTGTATGAAACGTGCTATACAAATTAAATTGCCTTGCCTTGCCTAGTTGTTGCACTTGAGAACTATTTGAGAAGGCCACAGAAGTTGTTTGCAGTCTTTATTTTTAAAGCATTCTAAGAAACATTTCTGAACTCTCTTCATCTGCTCAGGATTTATAATCTTAGTTCAGGTGTAACATGTTTAGTTTTCACTGCACTGTACACTATTGACCGCTAGAGGGAGTGTTTGTCATGTAAATGAGCGCTGAGGCTCTGCTGAACTCAAGCTGGAAAGTGGAACTCCATTTATCAACAGGTTATTGTTAGTTATTAATATATTTGTTGTCAAACTAATTATAGCAAATAACAGTACATTTGAATTCTTATATAGGTACTTCATTGTGGATAGAGGTATTTGTATTTTCCTTCTTCAGCACGAAATTCTTGTAAAACGAACCAACAGATGGGCTAAATTAAATATAAATAATAAAATAATTCATATGAGTGAACGACAATTAAATTAGCCTAAATTTCACCACAGAGCTACTGCATATTCATCTTTCTTTCCATTCCACCACGTTTAAATAATATCAGGAGGCTTTGCTTTGTTCATGAGGTCATTCCGCGTGTTTCGATCGCGCGCACTGTTCACGCGCACTGCATATCACAGCTGGCGCGCGAATGAACTCGACTCAGACTGAACCTGAACAATTAAATAATCAATACAATTAAAAACCATAATCGGATTTTAGAAGTGAATGCATAGCAACAAAAATATATTATAAACCGCAGTCATGAACAGGCTGATGTAGTTTGAGAGCGATGATTCCTGACAGCAGAAGAACACGAGAGTCAGATGAAAGGAAATATAATATGCACGGTTTTTATTTTATAAATGTTTTGGGAAAGCACCTTTGGCTCTGTGATCATCAGTGCTGATGGCCGGACACGAGCTGAACTCGGGTGAGTTATCAAATATCTTTTTCACTGTTTTTACAGTATCATTGATCATCACTTTTGATAATAAAAAGGGTATTTTTTTAGTTTTCAAGTTTTACTTTTAAATAGTATTGGGGTTATATACTAGTACTATTTATACTACTAATAATGCTAAAAGTTAGATGATAATTATTATGTGATAATAATAATAAATTGTTATATGATGATAATAATAATAATAATAATTATTATTATTATTATTATTATTATTATAGTAACTAGTGGCTGGTTGTGAGTATTTAAAAAAAAAAACTTAATATAAATAGTTGTGGGGCTATATAATGATAATAATAGTGCTTTATCAAATTAAACTGTTATTATTATAACAAATATCATTTAGAAAGTGCCCTGTTATAGTAGCTAGTGGCTAGTTGTGGGTATTTTTTAATTACTTTGTTTTATAATAATAATAATAATAATAATAATATATTAAGTTATACATTTATGATTATTATTGTCAGCATTAATTATAAAAAATTTAATTTACTAAGTGCCTTTTTCATATAGTGGCTAGTTGTGGGTATTTTTTAAAAAGTGTTTTGGCTAATATAATAATATTAACATAATAGGCCTACTATAAGTTAAATATTTATTATTATTATTATTATTATTATTATAAGAAATGTAATTCATAAAGTGCCTCTCTCAGAGTAGCTCAAAGTGCTAGCCAGAGAAATGAAGTAAATAAATAAAAACAGCTGTAACAACCGCAAAAAAAAGCAATATATATATCGGTCTTAAAGGCACAATATGTATGATTTTTGGATTAAAATATCGCAAAACCACTAGAACAATGTTATATATTTTGTTGACTTGTGTACTTACATTATCCCAAATGTTTCCAAGAATGTTTAAATCCAGAGAAATAAGCAATTTTAACCAGGACATGGACCTTATCCGTGCGTCACATATCAATGACATCAGACCTGTGTTACCCTCGATTTCTGGTTTTATTTTGTAGAAACCGTGGAAACACCAAAGACGCTTTAATATATTATGTGTTTTTATTAGACAGATGCGCAACTGTTTGGATACATTCATCGACAGAAAACTCATATTATATACAGTGGGTACGGAAAGAATTCAGACCCCCTTAAATTTTTTACTCTTTGTTATATTGCAGCCATTTGCTAAAATCATTTAAGTTCATTTTTTTCCTCATTAAATGTACATACAGCACCCCATATTGACAGAAAAACACAGAATTGTTGACATTTTTGCAGATTTATTAAAAAAGAAAAACTGAAATATCACATGGTCCTAAGTATTCAGACCCTTTGCTCAGTATTTAGTAGAAGCACCCTTTTGATCTAATACAGCCATGAGTCTTTTTGGGAAAGATGCAACAAGTTTTTCACACCTGGATTTGGGGATCCTCTGCCATTCCTCCTTGCAGATCCTCTCCAGTTCTGTCAGGTTGGATGGTAAACGTTGGTGGACAGCCATTTTTAGGTCTCTCCAGAGATGCTCAATTGGGTTTAAGTCAGGGCTCTGGCTGGGCCATTCAAGAACAGTCACGGAGTTGTTGTGAAGCCACTCCTTCGTTATTTTAGCTGTGTGCTTAGGGTCATTGTCTTGTTGGAAGGTAAACCTTCGGCCCAGTCTGAGGTCCTGAACACTCTGGAGAAGGTTTTCGTCCAGGATATCCCTGTACTTGGCTGCATTCATCTTTCCCTCGATTGCAACCAGTCGTCCTGTCCCTGCAGCTGAAAAACACCCCCACAGCATCATGCTGCCACTACCATGCTTCACTGTTGGGACTGTATTGGACAGGTGATGAGCAGTGCCTGGTTTTCTCCACACATACCAATTAGATTTAAGGCCAAAAAGTTCTATCTTGGTCTCATCAGACAAGAGAATCTTATTTCTCACCATCTTGGAGTCCTTCAGGTGTTTTTTAGCAAACTCCATGCGGGCTTTCATGTGTCTTGCACTGAGGAGAGGCTTCCGTCGGGCCACTCTGCCATAAAGCCCCGACTGGTGGAGGGCTGCAGTGATGGTTGACTTTCTACAACTTTCTCCCATCTCCCGACTGCATCTCTGGAGCTCAGCCACAGTGATCTTTAGGTTCTTCTTTACCTCTCTCACCAAGGCTCTTCTGCCCCGATAGCTCAGTTTGGCCGGACGGCCAGCTCTAGGAAGGGTTCTGGTCATCCCAAACGTCTTCCATTTAAGGATTATGGAGGCCACTGTGCTCTTAGGAACCTTAAGTGCAGCAGAAGTGTTTTTGTAACCTTGGCCAGATCTGTGCCTTGCCACAATTCTGTCTCTGAGCTCTTCAGGAAATTCCTTTGACCTCATGATTCTCATTTGCTCTGACATGCACTGTGAGCTATAAGGTCTTATATAGACAGTATGTGGCTTTCCAAATCAAGTCCAATCAGTATAATCAAACACAGCTGGACTCAAACGAAGGTGTAGAACCATCTCAAGGATGATCAGAAGAAATGGACAGCACCTGAGTTAAATATATGAGTGTCACAGCAAAGGGTCTGAATACTTAGGACCATGTGATATTTCAGTTTTTCTTTTTTAATAAATCTGCAAAAATGTCAACAATTCTGTGTTTTTCTGTCAATATGGGGTGCTGTGTGTACATTAATGAGGAAAAAAATTAACTTAAATGATTTTAGCAAATGGTTGCAATATAATAAAGAGTGAAAAATTTAAGGGGGTCTGAATACTTTCCGTACCCACTGTAGCTCAACACCATGTTTCACCATGACTAATATTGATCTACGTAGCTTACTGCAGTGTGCAACAAGTGTCTCATAGCAGCCTCCGAGCGAAGGGAAGCACTGTAACAACTTTCAACACACAAATGTATCTAATATGATAAAACAGCACTGTGTTACCTCACATATGCTTGACCGGAAGAACCGGATTGTCTGTGGCATAATAAAAGCTCCGCTGCTCTCGAGCCGTGTGTCACGCTCGTCTCTCATTAGCAATCGCTCCATCGGCCTCGTTCCGCTTCAATGGTTTTCAACCACACCCTGCTTCATACTACAGTAATGTTCATAAATCTTTAATACATTAGTTAATTCCCAAGTGCCGTCCACCGGCTGTAGACGTGAAGTCATCACTTCCCATGATTCCGCAAAATCAAGCTGTCATCAAGCAACGGCTTTGTTTTGAATAAGCGACCTCTGGAGGCGAAAAATTACATATTGTGCCTTTAACTGATATATTACTTTAATGTTTTCAGTCACTTTTTTTAAAAAGAGGTACAAAGCTGGGCTGTATAAAAGTATGTAATATAAATGTATTAAATTACAATACAATAAAGGCTGTAGTGTAATGTGAAGTCATGTGTGTGATGTGAGTTTGTGCTGACCGACACAGGCTCTCTGAGCTGAGGAGAGAGTAAGATGAAGATCTGGGGTGTGATGCTGGCGTGTGCACTGATGCTGAGCTGCGTGTCGTCCGTCCCACTGCTTCTACAGGACCCGAACCGAGCCGGACACTCTCCCTATTCACAACCACACGCTCAGTGTTCTCAAAGACTGGACCTGTTGAGAAAAGCAAACCAAAATCTGCCTGATGCTCGTACGATAAAACATCCGCAGCCAAGAAGTCACTCAGGTCAGGAAAGGCTATTTGATTCTTATTAAAGTCACACGAATACACGCAGGTGTGATAAAGCACATTTCAGGACACACCTGATACTGTTGTGATGGTTAAGTAAAGAAGTTTCAGGTGACCCATTGTACCTGGGTGGGACACTAGACACACACTACTCTAGTTCTATCAGCTTACAACTCATCTGTGTTTCGAAAACCTGGTACCTGTGGACAAAAGCAGTATTGTTGCTCAAAGCTGTCAGAATAATGCGAACTATATCACGTTATGGCTCTTTGATGACTCTACTCGTCCTCTCATAGCTATCAATGGAGGTACCGTGTCACAAAGACATCAAAACACCACCGTCTTTACATACTGTCAAAACACAATGTGCAATGCACTTCAAAAGGGTCATATCATTTTTATCGGCCCTTTTTGTCCTCAAGGTCCACTAACCAAGGGTTTCTCTAGCAAAAACAATGATGATTTGGTTTTACATGAACATCTACCCTCTATGGAAGTATATTCCAGACAATTTTCAAAAGAAACTGCAAATTGTATTTGCAATTGTGTTTTATATATGTGGACGCATAAACTCCAAATGCAATTGCAAATCTTGCATTTCGCTGTCGCGAACGCACAGTGACTGCCAAATTTCAAATGGAAAAGCAAAGTCAGATTGGAGGATCTGAGCGAACCATTCGTAGAAGACTAGAACGGCATGGATTAAAGGGTTAGTTCACCCAAAAATGAAAATTCTGTCATTTATTACTCACCCTCATGCCGTTCCACACCGGTAAAACCTTCGTTCATCTTCGGAACACAAATTAAGATATTTTAGTTGAAATCCGATGGCTCCGTGAGGCCTTCATAGGGAGCAATAACACTTCCTCTCTCAAGATCCATTAATGTACTAAAAACATATTTAAATCAGTTCATATGAGTACAGTGGTTCAATATTAATATTATAAAGCAACGAGAATATTTTTGGTGTGCCAAAAACAAAACAAAAAATAACGACTTATTTAGTGATGGCCGATTTCAAAACACTGCTTCATGAAGCATCGGAGCATAAATGAATCAGTGTGTCGAATCATGATTCAGATCGCGTGTCAAACTGCCAACGGCTGAAATCATGTGACTTTGGCGCTCCGAACAGCAGATTCGACACACTGATTCATTTGTGTTCCGAATCTTCCTGAAGCAGTGTTTTGAAATCGGCCATCACTTTATAAGTCATTATTTTGTTTTTTTTGGCGCTCCAAAAATATTCTTGTCGCTTTATAATATTAATATTGAACCACTGTACTCACATGAACCGATTTAAATATGTTTTTAGTACATTAATGGATCTTGAGAGAGGAAATGTCATTGCTGGCTATGAAGGCCTCACGGAGCCATCGGATTTCAACTAAAATATCTTAATTTGTGTTCCGAAGATTAACGAAGGTCTTACGGGTGTGGAACGGCATGAGGGTGAGTAATAAATGATAGAATTTTCATTTTTGGGTGAACTAACTCTTTAAGGTACATACAATTTTCATAAATGTGTGCTTTATGGAGATTAAAAAAAGCATTTGGAATGTATGGCACTGTACATATAATGAATATTAATACATACAATATAAAACTTATATATGGCAGCTACCTAGCTACTCTCTAGGTCAACACTTCCCTTACGAAAATTAACCATGGTTTTATTAAGAAAAAAAAAACAAAAAAAAACATGGCAATTGTAGTTATTCAATGGTAACCACAAATTAACCATGTTTTTCTACAAAAACCATACTTTAAGGTATTTGTGTGGTTATACAAATGGTAATCAATACACACACAAACATTACTATAATAAAACCATGGGTAATTTTCGTAAGGGTTGTTTTTAAAGGATTGCTTTGATTGTGTTAGGTATTTATGCTTTTATTTTTGATTATACAAAAATATATCATCTGACAATCTGTGGTATTAATATTCGTTATATATTATGTACATCTCCATAAAGCACATATTTATGAAAATTGTATGTACCTTAATCCATGCTGTTCTACTCGTCTAGTCTTCAATTTTCAGATGAAGGATTTTTTTTCTTTTATGATATGACCCTTTCAAAGTATGCATTTACACAAAGAGTATGACCTTTCCACATAAAACTACCTTGTTTAGGTTCAGACTGCTCTATTTTTAGCACATTGCTTGAAATCAGATTGATCTGTCTGTAGTGCCAATTTAAGAACATCTCTTTCCTCTGTCATCCAGATAGCTTGCCCACTCCCGACTCAGCCTTCATCCATAGATTCAAGAGATCTCAGAAACGGAGGGGTTTCCTGCGTAGCAAAATGCACAGAAAGAGACCGAGTCATGACGAGAGAGAGAAAGGAAAAGGAAGAGCATGTGCACTAAGACAAGTCCAGCTGAAAGTGTCTGATCTGGGTTTGGGCTACCGGAGTCAGGAGGAGTTGATATTCAGCTACTGCAGCGGCGTGTGTATAAACTCCCTCACAAACTATGACAAAATCCTCACCAGCCTCGCCGGCGGTGACAAAAACATTCTGCGCAGCTCCCCTCCCACCGCCTGCTGTCGACCAGTCGAATACGATGACGACCTGTCGTTCCTGGATGACAACCTGATATACCACATCATGGAGAGGCACTCGGCACGGAAATGTGGCTGTGTCTAAGCAGCTGTGGGAGACAATGACAGCACAGGAAAATCAATAGAAGCAATTTCATGTGTGAGCATGACTTGGTTGAGGGAATCATCATGATTGCATTTCTCTGAGAAAGATACAGGATAGGGAATTGCAAGAATGGTGCTGCAGGATGTTATAAAACCGTACAGCATTAAATGAGCCCATAGTGATGCTGGTCTCCTCAACAGGCATTTTAAACGAGACACAGGATATTTTGTGTGCGGAGTGTGTTTTCTCATGGTGTCTTTTTGACCTTTAAAAGGATAGTTTACCTAAAAATGAAAATTGTCTCATTTACTCACCCTCAAGTGTATGAAAGTTTCTTTCTTCTGCTGAACACAACAGAAGATATTTTGAATGTCAGTAACCAAACAGGTGATGGACACCATTGACTTCCATAGTATTTTTTTTTCCCCCATTCTTTGGAATTCAGTAGGGTCCATGCACTGTCTGGTTACCAACATTCTTCAAAATATCTCCTTTTGTGTTCAGCAGAAGAAATAAATTCATACAGGTCTGGAACAACTTGAAGGGTGATAAAATGATAGAATTTTATTTTTTGGGTGAAATATCCCTTTAACCTCCACTAATCATGTTGAATGTTAAAAACAGAACCCAAATGAATGGCTTTGATAATTCATTTATACCTATTTATGTATATTTTTAAATATCTATTTATATGTTTTACCCCCCCAAGTTATTTTTTCATTGTTATTCATTCTGTTTAATAAAAAATTACCAATAAAAAAAATGTATTCATCTTTACGTTGTTTCTAACTCATAAACTTGGCGTAGAGTCCTGGAGGGCAAAACATGCATAGAATTGCAGCACTGGACTGTCATTTTCATCTAAAGTGAAGAAAAACAAAAATACTTGAACAAAATGCAAGTTTAGGGCACCTGTCATCCATACACAGCACCTGCCGCAGTATTTCAACCATTAAAAATAGTGGGATATTCTAAAACACTTAAAGGGTTAGTTCATCCAAAAATGAAAATTGTGTCATCATTTACTCACCCTCATGTCGTTCCACATCCGTAAGACTTTCTTTCATCTTCGAAACACAAATCTTTTTGATGAAATCTGAGAGATTTCTGTCCTTCCATAGACAGCCTACGCAACTGACACTTTGACGCTTCAAGAAGTTCATAAAGAGATCGTAAAACTAATCCATATGAATTGAGCAGTTTAGTCCAAATTTTCTGAAGAGACTCGATCGCTTTATATGATGAACAGATTAAATATTAAATGGTTTGAGAATGTCATTTAATATGTTAACTTCATCAAAGTGATCACAAATCACATCAAATATGTGACATGCATGTCATCAAACATTCATGAGAGATATTTGTAGTTCATTTAAATCATGCAATAAGACTGTAGCATATGCAGTAAGTTTAAAACTTGAAAGAGAACACAATAAAGAGCTTAGGTTTGTGGAAGAGAGATGGATAAATAGAGAGTGATGATGGAAATTAAGAAGAAAGAAAATGAAACCAGAGATATGGAGTGTGTTTGTGATCTGATCTTCAGAGTTCACGTTTCGGCCACCGCACTCACCTGTGTCATCACACACCACACAGGACTTCATTAATACACCCGCCAACAAGACTCAACCTTGTTAATGCAATTACCTCAACATGACGAACAAAGGCCCAGGTCAAGAGTAACATTAGTAATTAGTCATTAGCTGTTGTAAATCTGTAACGTGAGAACTAGACAGAGGAAAACAGGAGGGAGGAGGAGAGGGAGGCTGAATATAGAGCGTAAATGTTCGGTTCTGGAATTTTTATGATATGTAACCAAAACAGATCTACCATCAGCTCTGAGGTTAAGTGATTGGATACGTTTCTGAGATGTCACAAGACACGCGTCAAGATTTGGGTTAGGGTTAGGTGAGTCTTTACACTCACCAAGGCTGCATTTATTTGATCAAAAATACAGTCAATTTGTGAAATCTTATTACTATTTAAAAGAAATGTTTTCAATTTGAATATATTTTAAAATGTAATTTATTCCTGTGATCAAAGTTGAATTTTCAGCATCATTACTCCAGTCTTCAGTGTCACATGATCCTTCAGAAATCATTCTAATATGATGATTTGCTGCTCAAGAAACATTTATTATTATCATCAATGTTGGAAAACAATTGTGCCGCTTCATATTTTTGTGGAAAGTGAGATACATTTTTTTTCCTCAGGATTTTTTGCTGAACAGTACGTTCAAAAGGACAGCATTTCTTTGAAATAGAAATCATTTGTAACATTTTAAATGTTTTTACTGCCACATTTCATCAATTTAGAGCATCCTTGCTGAATAAAAGTATTATCACAGTTTCCACAAAAATATTAAGCAGCAAAAAAGTGACAAGAATACTTTTTGTGTGCCAAAACAACAAAATAACGACTTTATTCAACAATATCTAGTGATGGGTGATTTCAAAACACTGCTTCATGAATCTTCGAAGCTTTACGAATCTTTTGTTTCGAATCAGTGGATCAGAGCGTGAATCAAACTGCCAAAGTCACGTGAACCATTGAAATTTCGAAACGTTTCGAAACACGACGTAATGAAGCCTCGTTTACTAAAATCACGTGACTTTGGCAGTTTGATTCACGCTCCAAACCACTGATTCGAAACAAAAGATTCGTAAAGCTTCAAAGCTTCATAAAGCAATGTTTTGAAATCGCCCATCACTATATTGTTGAATGAAATCATTATTTTATTACAAAAAGTATTCTCGACGCTTCATAACATTAAGGTTGAACCACTGTAGTCACATGCACTGTTTTAAATATGTCTTTAGTAGCTTTCTGGGCACTGAAAGTGTTAATTTTCTTGCTGGCAATAGAGGCCTCACCGAGCCATCGAATCAAAAATATCTTAATTTGTGTTCCGAAGATGAATGAAGGTCTTGCGGGTGTGGAACGACATGAGGATGAGTAATTAACAGAATTTTCATTTTTGGGTGAACAAAACAAACCCTTTAAGACTTTCTAGGATTTTCAGAGATGCCAAAGCCACTGCAGTAGTCCTTACAGTCTCGTCTCACTGCCTGTATGTGGTGTGAAAACGTCTCTTACCCATTTCTTCTATACTATACAGCCATTCTTTCTATTCAGCTTGAAGCTTAAAACTGCAGCTAGACTCGACGCTCCAGCCTCTACTTCTTTTACTCATCTGTAATTATAGAGCAGATGCATTTAAAGCTCACAAGTCAACATCTAAAAGAACGGCCGCAGCATTCAACTGAAGTGATCAAGTAGTCACATTACAGTGCATTGTGTGTTAACAGAAGACTTGAGCAGTAATAATACATCTCTAGCATCTGCTTAAGGTATAGAGAGATGTAAAGGGTATTCCTAACTCATTTATACACACTCACTGTAAGATTCATTTAATATGCAATACAGGGAAATGAAACAACAGGTAAGCAGACCAGTGCTGCATATGTTTACTATATTTTAAGAACATGTACTTCATTAGTAATGGGAAAGTATATGTTTTGAGTATGTACACCAGTATTAGGACATACTACATCATTAAATCGTCTTAATACGACAGACCCACCTGTCATACACTGCTTACATTCACATGTGAACATAACTATGTAGCTAACTTCAATATTACTCTGCTCTTACATTTATTTAAAAATGCTTTGAGGTCATATTCGTTTGGACAAGTGGAAAAGAGAACAATCACAAACTCCTCTTCTGTACTGCAAAGGGTAGTAGGAAATATCTGAAAAGCAAGATACAATATTTCATACTATTTCCATACATGTACATCACATCACTACAATTTAGGATGCGCTTGCATACTATTTATGGTACAGACAGTATACAGATTGGGAAAATAAAATCAAAGGACTAAGTAAGTAATAGAAGTCTAAGAGAAAGCAGCTGCATTTAAGAATGGTAACATGTTTTTGTTTGACAGTATATTACAATTATAAATTAAAAACAGTTTAGGATTATTTGTAATTAATTACAAATTAATTAAATGTTTTAATGATGTATTCTGAATGCATAACCTACATTGATCTATATTTCATACACATTCTCAACAACAACTGGTCACTTATCTGCTTCTTTCATCAGTTTAAATCACATATTCTCCGTGATGAAGGCTGTAGCCAGTCATAACATGCATTCTTCTCCCAGAATGACGTACAGGGAAAATGTTTCCATTGTAGCAAACACCTGTCGTCTTGTTTCCAGCACCTGCTGACAGGTAAAGCAATGTGACGTTCTACAGTAATAAATGAAAATAATGACACAAAAGAACTTAGATTAAGGTTTGCATCCATACCTATGTACAGGTGCTGGTCATATAATTAGAATATTGTGAAAAAGTTCATTTTTTTTATTGTAAATTATTTTTAAAAATGAAACTTTAATTTATACTAGATTCCCTACATGTAAAGTAAAACATTTCAAAAGTTTTTTTTTTTTTTTTTTTTTTTTAATTTGTTGATTAGAGCGTACAGCTCATGAAAGTCCAAAATCCAGTATCTCAAAATATTAGAATATTTACATTTGAGTTTCATTAAATGACCATCCCTACAGTATAAATTCCAGGTATCTCTTGTTCTTTGAAACCACACTAACGGGGAAGACTGCTGACTTGGCAATGGTCCAGGAGACAATCATTGACACCCTCCACAAAGAGAGCACAGATGGTCATTACTGAATATGGTGGCTGTTTACAGAGTGATGTATCAAAGCATATTAAATGCAAAGTTGACTAGAAGGAAGAAATTGGGTAGGCAAAGGTGCACAAGCAACAGGGATGACCACAAGCTTGAGAATACTGTCAAGTAAAGCTGATTCAAACACTTGGGAGAGCTTCACAATGAGTCAAATGAAGCCGGAGTCAGCGCATCAAGAGTCACCACACTCAGACATCTTCAGGAAAAGGACTACCAAGCCACTTCTGAAACAGAAACAACGTCAGAAGCATCTTACCTGGGCTAAGGAGAAAAAGAACTGGACAGTGAACAGTGATCGAAAGTCCTCTTTTCAGATAAAAGTAAATTTTGCATTTCATGTTGAAATCATGGTCCCAGAGCTGCTTGAAGTCTAGTGGGAAGTTTCTGAAGTTAGTAATGATTTGGGGGGCCGTGACATCTGCTGGTGTTGGTCCATTGTGTTTTATCAAGTGCAAGTCAATGCAGCCATCTTCCAGGAGATTTTGGAGCACTTTATGCTTCCATCTGCTGACAAGCTTTATGGAGATACTGATTTCCTTTTCCAGCAGGACTTTAGCACCTGCCCACAGTGCAAAAACCACTTCCAAGTGGTTTGCTGACCATGATATTACTGTGTTTTATTGGCCAGCCAACATGCCTGACCTGAATCTATGGGATATTTTCAAGAGAAAGATGAGAAACAGTCGATCCAGCAATATACAGATGATCTGAAGGCTCAATAGTGCCTCAGCAGTGCCACAGGCTGATCACTTCCATGCCACACTTCACTGATGCTGTAATTTGTGCTAGGAGCAAGTCATTTGCTGTAATATGTGCTGCCGACCAAGTATTGAGTGTATAAATGAACATACTTTAAAGAACTTGAACTTTTCTGTTTTGAAAATCCATTTTTTGATATTCTAATATTTTGAGATACTGGATTTTGGACTTTCATGAGCTGTACGCTTCAATCATCAAAATTAAAAAAAAAAAAACCTTTGAAATGTTTTACTTTACATGTAGGGAATCTAGAATATATGAAAGTTTCATTTTTAAAAATAATTTACAAAAAAAATAAATAAATAAATAAATAAATAACTTTTTCACGATATTCTAATTATATGACCAGCACCTGTATTCTTTGATATCACATTTTCGGACCAATGAGATTGCACTGGGGGTAATTTCACTACATGCAAAGTTTCCTTAACTTGGGATACACTGATGAGCTAAAACATTATGACCAGTCACAGGTGAAGAGAACATCACTGATCATCTCCTAACAAGGCCACATATTAGGGCCTGGGTAGATTAGATGTTAAGCGAACAATCAGTTCTCGTAATCAACCTGTTGGATGAAAATGGAAATGGGCAGGAATAAAGATCTGAGCAACTTGATATGGCAAGGCGATTGGGTCAGAGTATCTCACAGCAAGGCTTGAATTTACCAACAGTGGTTGGAGGGACAAACCACAAACCAGCGACAGGGTTTTGAGCACCCAAGACTCATCAATGCATGAGGGCAACACAGGCCATTCCATTTGGTCCGAGCTATACAGAAGGTCTACTGTGGTACAAGTCACACAAAATTGTTATGGGAGGAATGTGTCAACACTGCAGCTGTGTAGCCGCAGACCAATCAGAGTGCCTATGATGATCCCTGTCCACCATCGAAAGCACCTACAATGGGCACATGAGCGTCCAAACTGGATTTTGGAACAGTGGAAGAAGGTCGTCTGGTCCGATGAGTCCTGTTGTTTTTTTACATGACGTGGGCAGCCGTCTACAAGTGCATCCAAAATTCCTCCACAACGATGTGAGAGACTGATATAGTAATAATTATTTCAAATTATTGCTGCTAAAGGTGGTTCTACAAGCAATTAAATCATAGGCTGTACTTAGTTTGTCACACATGGCTTCTCCATTTTGGCTTTATTTTTGTTAAATAAATACTTATATGTCACGTGGTGGTGTTCATCTGAGGTTATATTTACCTCATTTTAAGACCTGCAAAAAACCAGATGATATTTTATGGTGTCGTGATGCGTAAAACATGCATTCCCAAGGATTCGAACATGTGCATGCTCTACTGTTTGAGCTACAGGAATGAAAACTGGAACCGTACAGGAGCAGAAGCTTTCTTGTACAAGAGGGCATAAACGAACCATGCCACATTTGAAAGTAAAAAAGAAAATCATGTAGGATTCAGTATTTAGGCTTTCCAGTCATAGAAAACATGGAAGATTCAGGGAATTTCTACACTGTAAAAAAAAAAAAAAAAAAAATGTGTAGGAAAACGGTAAAACTACATGTAATTTTCTGTCAGGACATCATCTGTTAAATTTACAGACATTTCCTGTAACCCTAAAACATAATGCAATGCATAACTCAAAATAAGGGTAAAACACACCTGTGAAAAATCAATATGGAAAATTCCTTCATATTTACAAAGTAAATTCAGCCCTATTTTTACAGACTCTTGTTTAAGTGTAAATGGTGAAAAGTTTTAGAACAAAATCAATCTTGAAAAACTTTTTGCTAAGCACTACAATATCTTAAAGGTTAATATGTATGTTTAATTCAAATTTTCAAGTCTCATCAGGTTGAAAATGAACTCACAGGCAAGCAGGCTAATAGAATTAGGCTTACTACTTCTGCCATGTAAAGATATACATGTATAAGCTAGTATGCCATTTTAAATTCAACAATATTTTTTACGTGACATTTTGATCAAATGTTGAATGAAAAGGAAAGCGATATTAACCCTGTAAGCATGACATAAAAAAGGAAGTTTATTGAACAATTAAAATATATACATATTTTTAAACATCTAAAAAGTTTGCATATGTTTTTGTTGAGTATCTATGGCTCATATAGTATGATATAGTGAGAATTTGATCATACTCAAACTTTAGGAGAAAAAACACTTCAGTTTTGTTCAGGGGCCCAAACGGAGCAAAAATATGTTATTCAGTGCAGATGCTGATATTTATATGGACAAAAAGAAAGATGAAATTTTGATTGTAATGTAAATCAATGAGATCTTCATCACAGTATAGCAGACTACTGACATTAAACACAAATAAATTAGTGCTGTCAAACAATTAATCGCATCAAAAATAAAAGTTTGTTTACATAATATGCGTGTACTGTGTATATTTATTATGTATAAATACACATGCATGTATATACTTCACAAAAATATATTTATATATATATAATATCAATTATATATAAATATACACGTACACACGTAAATATTTCTTAAATACATGTGTGTATTTATATATACATATACACAGTACACATTATGTAAACAGTCTTTTATTTTGGATGCGACTAATTGCGATTAATTGTTTGACAACACTAATATAAATATTAGTTGTCACTTTATATTTCTCAATAAGATGTCTTAGGTAGGGACTATAACAAGCTCCTTCCCGGGTTAGTGACATCACAATCCCCAAAATTTACATACACCCATGTTGGGCTGCTTTAGAGAAGAGGAAGAGTTGTTGTAGTAGAGTGTTGTTGCCATGCCGTCATTTTACGCCGGACTGCTTCACAAACGAGGATCAATTCAACGCTGGATTTGCACAAAAGTTGCTAGTCGATGAGTTGAATCAACTCCACAGCAACTACATAAATTTATCCACTAACCATTCAGAAATATCCAGATTCATTCTAAAAGTTGTAACTTCTTCCTGAGTCTCTCCATCAGTGTCGACTCCGGTTTGAACAATGTAAGGCTGAACACCGTTACTGACAATCCTCATTTTGGCTATGTGAGATTCTCCAGCTTTGTTGTTGTTGAGCAACCGAAGCGTGAACTGTTAAAGCTCCGCCCTCTTCTGGAAAGGGGGCCGGGAGCAGCAGCTCATTTGCATTTAAGGGGACATACACAAAAATGGAGTGTTTTTGCTCAAACCCAAATAGGGGCAAATTTGACAATCTATAATAAATGATCTGTGGGGTATTTTGAGCTGAAACTTCACAGACACATTCTGGGGAAACCAGAGACTTATATTACATCTTGTAAAAGGGGCATTATAGGTCCCCTTTAAATTGAGCAAAATACGTAAAAAGGGTAAGACTTAATTTTAATGTGCCCTTGTTACATCTACTTAGTTGCTTGTAATTATCAAAATTTGCTGATATTACTATCACCAAAACAAAGATTATTGGAGTATTTTACAAGAAAATACTATTTCAGTCTTTCAACTCCAAAATTTCACATTTAATTAACTGCATTACTTGCTGTTTAATTGCTTACTAGCAATTTCTGAGCAAGTCCTACACCAATTTGTCTCAGTAATAACATGCTGTTACTTGATATTACCTGTGTAGTTAAAACAAAGACACATTAAAATTAAGTGTGACGATAAAAAGTGCTAATTTCTCATTGAATTCAATAATAGAAAAAAATACTTGGGGCACCTTTACAAGATCCGTGAGCAAGTTGTCCGACACACTGGACGTGTCTTCCCCGCATAAAGTTCTGTCCTCTCTTCACTATACCTGTCAATAAAAAAAATAAATAAAAAAAAGCGTGCATGGCAAAAAATGCAAGTGAACAAGGGTTGCGAACGGACAGGATGAGTCTTGCAAGTAAGAGAAGTAGAAAATTTATTGCAGTATTTGTTCCATCAGAGGCATGTGGGTCCCTTTATGCTGAGCAGGGCGACCTGTTATCGCAAATCTCCTTCGACACAGCCCTCCTCACAGACACTGCATGCTATACACAATAAATTACAGCCACACGGTGCTATCGTACAAAATGGACAAACAGCTCAACAGAGAGAATCATCATCAGCCAGTAAAGAAGGAGCTAAGCTATAGAAAGCCGCTTGACGCTAAGAAATCCGAAAAGAAAATGAGAAAAAAAAGAAATTAAGTAAAAACATCAACAAACTAATTCTTTCAACATTCAGTATATATTTAAATTTCTTTTATAGATATAAACAATATTTTATGTTAAACTATGATACACTGGGAGTAAAAATCAAACAACCAGAAATCTGCTGCACAACAGCGAAGGAGCACCCATACAATGTTTCTCCAAACATTTTATTCCTGCGGTACGACGATGCACCCTGGCGCAGAGGGCAAAATGTCACCACCAGACCCAGAGTGCATCAGAGAGAGAAAGAGTCTGTAGTGTAGAATAGCCGCTCGTGTTTGTGTGTTCATGTTTGGCTGACCCGGGAGATGTTTGGCTGATAGGTGGGGTGTGTTGCATTAGGCTGAGAGAATCTGAGATGGGAGGTATGTGCGTGCGTGTGTGTGCATGTGTTTACGTATTATTAGCTGGAGTTCCTGTCCTTGGCAGCGTAGAGTGAACGTAGAGTCTGCGCCACTTTGTGGTTGAGCTTGTTGCCACTGGTGAGTGTAATTTTTTTATAGATGATGTCGGTCTCTCTGATGGTGTCCACCCAAGGCACCAGCTTGCGTCCGTCGCGGCGCTTCGCTTCAGTCCACGAGCTGGAGTACGAGCCTGCCATCCAGTGGATGTTGTAACCGTCGCTGTTCCTCTGGATCACGCGTGCTATCTGCGGCCGGTCTCGGTATTTGGGGCAGTGGATGGCGATGATATCGAGCGCGCTGACAGACTCGTTCATGTTCGCCAACAGCACGTCCGCAGAGTCTCCCGTGCGCCTCCCGCGTCGAGACGCCTGTGAAGAGGGGAAAAAAAAAAAAAAAAAAAAAAAAAAAAACTCTTAAAGGGGACCTATTATGCAAAATTCACTTTTACATGGTGTTTGAACAGAAAAGTGTGACGGCAGTGTGTCCACAACCACCCTTAAACGGTAAAAATCCACCCACTCCTTTTTTAAATCACCATAAATCATAAGCAGTGTCTCAGAATAAGCCGTTTGCAGAGCCTCCGCCCTCTTCTGGAAAGCGGGGTGGGGAGCAGCAGATCATTTGCATTAAAAGATACATGCACGAAAACAGCATGTCTTCCTGTCTAAGTAGGTGGTACTTGGCCAGAATAAGCTGCTAAGAGAATCAGACGAGGACAATATTCAAAAGTCTGGCTCTGTTGGGCTGTTTTTGTGTTCTCTCACCCCTGGTGTCCTCTCCTCTCCGTCACTCTCCTCATCCTCTGAGTCAAGTGTATGGTGGTTTCGGGGGCTTGTGGCCGCTCCCCCCAGCAGTGCGGTGATGGCTTTATTCCTCACGTTTGCACTCGTCTCTCCCTCCTCGTCCTCTTCATCAGGGTCCAGGTGCTCCATTAGCAACTTAAACTGAGAATCAAACAGAGCATGTGGTAAAAATCAGCAATTCTCAAAGCTGACTCAAAGGTCCCCCATTCATCCAAACATTTTTGGTGTAAAAAGTGCAAAAACTGAAGTTTCAAAAACTGTGTATGTCAATCTAAAAAATTGGGGACTCAATTTCATCTTAATTTTAAGTGTTTTTTTAGCATTTCAATTAAGTTTGATTACTTTAATATGAAAATAATCATCATCATCATCATTATTATTATTATTATTATTATTTTTTTAATAAGTCATCCTGTGGCCTCCTTGAAAGTTTGCAGAGACAATTATTACTGGTAAAAATTATGATAATATTGTTAAAAAACAAATAATGTTAAATAATATTAATAGCGATATAAATAGAATATTTAATAATCTTTTTTTCCTGAAGAAAATAAGTATAGCTCACATCGAGGTACTGTTTGACAATCTTCCTCTTCAGCTCGTAGGTCAGCTCGTCATGAACCTCATCATTGTGGAGGAAGTCGATGGTCTGCCGTGGGCTGAAGATCACCGACGACTTCCTGTTGACGGCTTTATCGTACACCTTGGCCGACTCCGTGGGAGAGTACTTCTGAATTTTGCTGCATTGGGAGAGAGCAGAATACATACAGTATATAAAGAGAGAACAGCAATCATTATTTTGAGGAGTTGTCAAGGTGCATGATGGGTGTTTTGCTACCTGTCCGAGAAGCCGTAGAGGTTCTTAAGGTGTTGTTTGAGGACTAGCAGTAACAGTATGCCCTGTGAAGCCCTAGCAAAGTCCAGGAGAGGAGATGCATCGTCAGGGAGACGCTCCATGACAGCATCAGCATCCTCGAGGTCAGATTCAGAATCGGACTCTGACTGCTTGGTAACCTCTGTGGGCTTGGGCTTCCTAACTCGCTGCCCCTCCTCATCCTCCTCATAATCATCACCGTCATATTCTTCATCTCCGCTGTTCCTTTCTTTCTCCTCGTCCAGCTCTCCCCTCTCCTCCTCTGCGCCATTCTGCTGCTGTTGCTGCTGCTGTGGCCGCCGCCGCCGTCGTCTCCTTTTCCTGCTCTTCCTGCCTGGAACCTTAACGAGAGACTGGAACAAAAACAGCCCGTTTAGAAATTGGGGTGGAATTTCTCACAATCATGAGTGCATTAACATATGACGATCCATATTTGCATCTAATATGTTAAAGTATGTCATTACTAATGTGCTAAAGCCAGTCATAACAGAGGTCATTTAAATGTAGAAAACTTCATGGTACAGTAGTAAAACAACCTCCTGTTTTACCTGTAAGACTAAAACAGAAAGAAAAAAAAAGATAATGTAAATCGAAATTGTTTTTGGTGCAAAAACCTTGACGAACATTATATAGGCATGTGATGAGCTATGGACAAAAAAAAAAAATTTTTTTCCCCCATTCAATTTGATTTTTTTTTTTAAAAATAGAACCAAAAAAAAAAAAAAAAAAAATTAATAGTGCTACTACTACTTCTACTACTACTACTAATAATAATAATAGTTGTTCAAAATTTTATTTAAATTATAAAAATTAAATAAATAAATACCATCATTGCAATAATGCTAACATACTGTAAAAGTAAACATCTCAACTTTGTCGCGTCGCTGGACATGCCTACATCCTGTATTTGCATGTAAATGAACACAGTGCCGTTGTATTGTCAAATTGGGTCCCCCCAAAATCGGGTCTCCATTAAGGCAGGAACACACCAAGGTGACGGCGACAAACTAATGGCGACGAAAGCAAACTGCGGGGTTGGCTCACGTCGGCAGCGTCTGGGTCCAAAGTTGGCCTGACACGCTAAACCAACGTTCGACAGCCAACGGCCAAGTAGCACGTCCGTTCTGTGCCTGCGTAAGATGAAATGCCTTTCCCTACCAGCAGGTGGCAGTAGCTGAACAGCCAATCAGAATGATCAGATGGCCCGCTGGACCAACGAGCTCCGACGCTGATTCAACATGTCGAATCGGACGAAAAAAAAGCAGACGAAGACCAACTTCAGCAGACGGTGCAAAACACACTGAGAAAACTTAGTCGGCCGACGAACAAAAACTGCCCAATGGCCGACTGTCGACTTGGTGCGTTCCTGCCTTTAGGACCCCACACGATCCCATTCAGATTGCTTTTAATAGGTACTGTCTTTAGGGCCCGATTACAATTCGTACAAAATCATGTTATGATAAATGCCGTTTCAACTTTATGTCCATATTAGGTAGCTTGTGTACTAGCATATCATACAGATACCCGATTAGCCTGATAGCTAGTTTATACACGTATTTGCACTTAACCTACATATATTCACAATCATCTTTAATGTAATTATGTGTTAAATGTCCAAATATTTCTGTTATAAATAAAACAAATGAATGATGTTCAATTATGCACTTAATAGGCTATATATATATATATATATATATATATATATATATATATATATATATATATATATATATATATATATATATATATATATATATAGAGAGAGAGAGAGAGAGAGAGAGATAGCACGGTGTCATGACAAAAAAAATTTCACTGATTATAAAGAGACTTAAAGGAAGTGTATTTTTTGTTTGCCTACATAAACTTTTTTGCACCATCACAATTTAGTTTTTCACTTTCTGACCTTTAAAATTAAATGGGCCATTTTTTGCTGCTGTGCCTATAAGACTTCTATGTAAATGTCTTCTATGCAACAGCGTTTTGCTACATTCACACTGAGGATGTGATTTTGCACTGCCCCATCCTTCAAATGAAGCTTCTTCGTAGAGCTGGATTACAATGTGACAGGCTCACAAAACAACCAAATGTGTGCTGCACAAACTGTTAAGATCAAACACAAGCACTTGAGCACATTTACCTCTTTAAATGTCTGCAGCAGGTTGCTGCCTGATACAGACAGTGTGATGTCTATATGATGCATGATGAACAGCGGCTCCTCCTGAGTCTGATAGGGGAAGTAGGCCAGATTATCAGCCATGAACAACAGCATGCTCACTTCCATCTTCTGCTCGGACACAGAGAGACAGACAGACAGATGGAAAAGGTCAGTCTCAACATCACAACAAAGAGCCAACGACAGGAAGAGACAGACACACAAAGACTGCTAACCGAGCTGTCGTCGAAGAGATTGAGCAGTGAGATGAGGAACGCTCGCCGGTGTTGTCTGTTTGCACGGACCATGCTGTATAGGTGGGAACACTGAGCAGAATTGGACTCGTCCTGACGGAAACCACGGATCACAGATCGTGTTGAACCCAATATGGCCTGCTGCACCTGGTATGACATCTTCATCCCTGCTACAGCTTTCATCTGTAGGTAAAATAAATAAATAAATAAATATACACACACACACACACATACATACATATACACACACACACACACACACTATATTATATTATATTATATTATATACACACACACACACATATACATATACATATACACACACATATATATATATATATATATATATATATATATATATTCAAAAAATTCAAACTACTTTAGCAGAAAAAATATGAAATTAAAAAATGGTATAATGTGGTATCCCATGGTACATTCAATCTTACACTCAGCTCCGATGTATTTGACCAATAAGAATAGTGAACTGGAATCCAGTTTTTGCAAACATTATGATACTGCATATGACACGTGTCAAGGTGTGCAGATTGATGCTCACATGGATAAATCCAGTGTACTTCTTATCAATCTCCACCAGCTGCTGGTCCGCTTTGTTTCTCATGGTGGGCTCTGGGTCCGTCCCCATGGCGATCAGATATGGCACACACTGTGATTGGAAGGAGGAAGGAAAAGTGACAAGTCCATGTTAGTTGCAAGTTCTACAGCCAAGGCTGTGACAGTGATGAGTAGGCCCACACCCAACCTACACCTTTTTTTTTTTTTTTTTTTTTTTACATTTTCTGTGTGGATTGTGGTGATAATAATAATGCAATAATAATGCACTCTTAAATCGCTGCTGAAAGAATGTCCAGATCAGTCAAATGTATTTATGGAAGAACATTTACATACACTACCATTCAAAAGTTTGAGGTCAATACGATTTTTTTTAAAGAAATTAAAACTTTTACATAGCAAGCTTAAAAATTTAATTGGAGGTATTTGCAAATAACAAAATTGCAACAAAATACATTCAAACAGAAAACGGTTATTTTAAATTTCACAATATTACTGTTTTTACTGAGCCTTGGTGAGCATAAAAGACTTTTCAAAAACATTTTAATTTGCATTAGGGGTCTAACGGTACGTGTATTTGTACCGAACGGTTCACGAGGCAAATTCCAAACGGAAGTGATCATCCCTATGTGAGCAGGGCACGCGTGTGCCATATGTACCCATTTGGAATGCACTTGGCAAAGGGAGAGGCGTAATTTCATTATCTTCAGCTGGGATGTTCCCGTGACAACGCAGCACAGTGTCTGTCGGCATATGTCGCTGTTTTAACGGCATAATTCTTTTTTTTAATTTTGCCCAACTGTTGCAAATAAAAATATATTTTAAAAAGTTTTTAAAATATGCTATATAATACTGTATATAGAAAGTATTATATATATAAAACATTAAAAAATATGAATTGTATATTTATGCCGGCGCTGCGTTGTCACGAGAACATCCCAGCTGAAGATAATGAGGAAATTACGCCGCTCCTTTTGTCAAGTGCATTACAAATGGCTACATACTAGGGCTGTGAATCTTTGGGTATACAGCGAATCAATTCGATTCACGATTCATGGGTGTTCGATTCGATTCAAGAACAATTTTTGCAAATTCAGAATGATTTGATTTGAGACGATTCACATTAAAATACGATGCGAATCGATTAATTCAATTCTCCATTTTAATTTGCATTCATAGGGTTATTAAATTCTTCTCCCAATGTGTCTTAGTAAGGGTGCGAATTACACAGCGACCTTCAGGTGGTTAGAGAGTGGGGGCAAAAAACAAAACACAAAAAATCCCTTTTGTCCATTATTAATGTTAGTTCATGTTAGTTCTTAATGATGCTACATAACTATTTTAATAGCCTATAAAAATTGGCATTTGTGGAAATTTACATAAGCCAAAATTTTAAAAGGCTTTAAAAGTGTTTTTAGGCCTAGTTCATGTTAACTATAGTGTAGGATACTGTTAATGGCTACACGACCTTATTAAAGTGTTCCAGGTACATTAAACATACTACTGTAATGCTTACATGGAGAGACTCTGCTCACATAGGGATGATCACTTCCATTTGGAACTTGCACCATGAACTGTTCGGTATGAATACGCATACCGTTACACCCCCTAATTTGCATCCTATTCATAAGTATTTTTTTCTGGGAATCAAACCGGTGAACATAGTGTTGCAATTATAATTTAGGTAATTTAAGTAACCCTAACCCTAAAAGGTAAAATAAAACAACATACAAATGATTGGGATGCATAGAAGTTAAAATTCTGTGCAGGACAAGTAATGAAATTAATGCTGTGTTTATAATGTCTGTGTTGCTGTATGAGGTTGTGTGTGTACCTGTACGGGGTGTATGAGTCCCTGGCTAAGGGTCAGAGCAATGACATTGAGGGCGAAGTGTCGTACGCTGGACTGCGTGTGGAAGAAAGACTCCAGCACCTGCTTCAAATAAAGCTGCATGATGGAGCTGCTCATACCAGAGGAGATGTCACCCATCTCTTTCAGATCCTCCTGCTTTGACATTTTCTGCCCTGAAAAAAAAAAAAATAAAAGCACAAGCTTTCTTTAATGGTGGAACAGAGTTTATAGAGCATTATGAAGTTTATCAATTCCAGTTAACCTCAAAATTATACTGGCAACTGCACTGCCCTATGAATAATCATGTCAGGGTCACTTACACTCTCTGTCGGCCTCTTGCATGCGAGAGTCCTCCTCTTGGAGATACATCTGGAGGTTCTTTAACACCTGGATCTTGAGTGTGATGGAGCAACGCTTATCAGATAGGAGCCCGTTATACAGAGACTTCACCTCTGGAACGAACATCTGACTTGGGTGCATGATGAAAAGGAACCCTGCAGAATGCAAGAGAGAGAGAGAAAGGTTAAAAGGTTTATTTATTATTCAGTAATTAGAACATTGCTATGACACAGTACAAAATTATTCTGACAAAAACTGGTTCTGAAACAAAAAGCTGAAAAGTAAACAATTGTGTTGTTACTGTCAACTAAAATTAAAGAGGTTATATGTAGAATTCAGAAATTCAGGCTGTTAATTGAACTGCAGCCAGCAAGTTATTGCACACTTAACCCACGCGAGACTGGACAAGATTCAAGGCCCCCGATATACTCACGATGAAATAAAGAAGTAAAAAGTTGGAAATGTCTTTGAAGCGAACCCAACCTTTCCCGACGCAGTATATGCTGTGACGGTTAGGTTGTGTAAATATGTGCAGTGTACTTTCCTCTCATCAACAAAATAAACACTCAACAAAAATGACAGAGGCATTTAAAAAAAAAAAGCATCTGATCGTAGCGATGTAGATCTCTGCAATTCACTGGCATCATGCCAACACACAAGGTAATTAAAATTACACTTATGATAGTTTGATTATAAAGTATATTTGAGACTATAGATCTGGCAATGTGAGACTGTGGTTTGAATTAATCCCTTTACTTTGCCTGACACATTGATATTTCAGTACAGAATAGCTCTTTTGGCCTTATCCTGAACATTACATAAGTTTATTCATTTCATGTGTCAGAACGGAAGAGAGCCTCTCAGGAGCACACGTAACCGTCACATACTTTGGATTATCCAAGCGAAATTGGCCTGAGTCTTTCACATAAAAAAAAAAAAAATTCCAAATCAGTCTACAGGCTTTCATAGACATCCTGGGAAGTCGGGGAAGGACTCGTTTTTTAAGTTCCGTTACAAGCTGTTCACACTTTGGCAATACAAAAAGCAAATTAATACGTGAAAATTCTTACATATAGCCCCTTTAAACCTTACTGTTTCGGTAATTGAAATAAAGTTGAAATTAAATATATATTAGATGATTAAGCAATGTAAACTTGTGCAGGTTGTTTTGTATTTAAAAAAATCTGATAAAGCACATTTAAAGCTTTTTTTTTTTTTTGGGTCAATGACGTGACGGGTCTTTTTTTGTCCAAAGGCCTTAATAATAATAAAAAACAATGATATGACATCCAAAGTATGTAAGGTAGCACAACTAGATTTAGTTAAACCAAATTGCTTTTTTTAGTGACAAATTTTGTTCATCTTGTAAAAAAAAAATATGACAAAAGCAGTGTTGTATCTGCAGTATCTGGTCGGTATTGAAATGTGCAATTTTGTGCAAAATGCGATATCCGTTGTGTTATTCTGTCATGTTTTGTCCCTTTCTTTCCAAAACACAACAAACACCAGTCTCCTTTTTCTGCAGAATGCGATATATCTGCTCAACCAATCACAGTGCACCATTCCACGCACTGTAAACAGTAATGGCGGCGCTCTGAATACACCCAGCATCCTAGTTTTCCTTATCTATTTTGTAATTTGTGATCAACAAAAACAGAAAAATTAATAATTTCGACAGCATTGATGAACCTGTGGTGCTTTCCGAGGTGGGGATGAAACGCAAGTCATCGAAATCTAATCATTTATGTGAGGAGATTAAGAAGATGAGGCACTCCAGTCAGGAGAAGGAAAAATGCCAGCTGTTGCTTGTTCCACGACAGCATCAAACTGTCACGGTCCTCAAAACTTAATTACAAACAGTTTTTAAAAGCCGTTTGACCAAGAATAATAAATTCTCGAGTCGGGCATTACTAGTTTTGATTTTAAACATCTGAAAAAAACTAAAAAAACAACAACAACGACATGATTGCCAAAATCTGCACTGTCAGACAAGGATTTATCAACTATATTTTACTTTGCCACACCAGTATAGCGACACCTCTGGGTAGTTGCAATCAATACCAATGTACTCGGCAAATGTGTTTATTTTAAACGTGCGGTGGTGCCAGATACTTTTTAATTAGTAATGACAAACGGAGACATAATTAATTTATAACATTAATAAGATGACTCGTTGAATTCATTTCGGGAGCGACGACTGAATGTATTTTTAGTCAAATGCCTGAATATAAGATTAGTATTGACCAAGTTCAGAGGCTGTCATATGGAAAATATGGAAAATAACTTTTATATTGATGTATTAATTGCATTTTGAAAAAAAAAAAAAAAAAAACGCGTCATGGATTTATTGAATTTTGGGGGAAAAATAATCTGTTTTTATAATAAACCTTTGAAAATCAAATTCTTTATATTATATATATATATATATATATATATATATATATATATATATATATATATATATATATATATATATATATTTATAAAGAAAATGAGAAACAAACATTTTAAAATATACAAATTACAAAACACTTAGCAAAATTAATAAAACTAAAATTAAAGTGTAAAATGAATTTTAAATAATTACTAAAATTACTATCAAAAAAACAACAACAACAACAAAAAAACATGAGTCATCTTACCCAACCCAATGATGGCTTTGCATCGGACTTCCTCATCCTCATGCTTAGTGAAGTACAGTAATAATTCCAAAACCTTCTCCTTTATCACAACCTGCCAATAACAGTGCAAGATTACAGGTTTAATAAAAGTTATAGTTAAACATACCACATTAAACTAAATCATCTAATATCATAATAAACTTAAGAATAAAACAAAAGGACAATTTTTGTAATTTTGATTAATATTTGAAAACAAAAACTAAAATAAATATATATATTTAATGCAAATATTAATATGTTTTTATTTTTTCTTAGAATGCACATTTTATCTAGTGCTGTTTTGTTTAAGTGAAATATTTGTGTTGTTAATGCTAATGAGCTAAAGTTAAAGAGCAAACAACTACATGGCAATCACAGCTGCATGTAAACTACTAAAATCATGTATAATTATGTATGGGGAAAGGTTGCGATACCTTAGTGGTGCCCTTGAACTGCTCGAAGTCGAAATCAAAGTGTCTGCAGAGAGCTCCCACAGTGAAGAGAGATCTGAGCAGGGCTGCTTTGGTGGCAGCTAGTGCCATGTTGTTCGTACCCTCCTGATGCTGTAACTTTAGCTTAGTCAGTGCCCCATAATAACGGTTAAAACAGGCCCATACAAACTTATAATTATGAGTCACTTTATTCACTATTGCACCCAAACAGCTCACACAGTACTGGACAACCTGTGCAAAAAGAAGAAAGAAAGAAAGAACTTAGTGGTATGTTTAGAAATATGATACAAATGAACAGCAAGCCAGTAGTTAAACCAGTTTAAGATTAACATTTTCACCATTACTTAAAAAAAACAGCAAGTTTTACTATACAGTCTTATGTGTGTACCTTTTAAAAGTAAATCAAATGCTAATTCAGCGATGTGATTTACGTTTCGAGTTTGAGAGTGCACATCACTTACCGTCATGCCATATTTTAAGATAAGCTTCATCAGGTCTTCTTCAATGGTGGTCAGGAAGCTCTCACTGGGGTGATCCATCAAAGGAACTACCAGCTCCAGGATCTTCGCAACATTACAAATCACCATGAAGTCACTCTGAGACTGTGAAAATGACAAAATACATTATGCATAAACACACATAAATAAAAACCTTTTGACACGTGTACCTTGGCACAATATCACAATACTAGGAATATACTGCCACTAGATGGCAGAATGACCTCAAATATTGCACTGTATAAAGTGGTGCTTAGCAGTTGCTGCTTGCAGAGAGGAAGTGTGCACTTACACTGCACTTGGTGGTGAGGTAGGGCTGCATAGTCATGGCGTGCTTGACCATCAGTTGTGCTCTGATCTTACTGAACAGATACAGCGTGGTGATGCATGCGACCAACCGCGTCGAGTTCACACTCTTATGCTCTGCACACAGACAGCATCACAAAAGCAAATTAATTTATTTTGGAAAAATTACTCATTATTAAACTAGCAAGAACAAATTTAAGATCACAAACAAACTCTAGGGTAAGTTCTTTCTATTGACTTGACAGATCATGACTGATCAACCGAATGTGAATTTAGGTGCATTACATTAGCGTATTAACTATCTATTAAATAATTTCGTATTTAAGCAAAAATTACATTAAATGCAACAACAAACACCCTACTGAAAATAAATGAAAACTACAAAAAAGCAACACTTAAACACTTTGGGTGATGTTTAAAATTGAAAGTTACTTTGTTTTTGAATCAATTAGTTGAAATGAACTACTTTAACCCCATAAAGCCATTTAATTACACAAATTTAAGGATTTTACATTAACAACATGATTTTTCAACAAGTAAAATGCCTTTAGTATGATACATCATCATTGTATTGCACTACATTATGTTTGCCCACAAAATTAAAACTACAGAGCTTTAATAATAAAACAAAAAATTAATCTTACTTTGTGGCCATATAAATATCAGCGACTGCATCAAAATTCATATTTTTGCTCAGTTTGGGACTCCAAAAATGTTCCATATTCCTACTATATCATACTATACGAGGCATAAAAGCCTGATTTATCAAATATGATCCTCAATAAAACATTTGCAAATCATATACATCCTTTTTTAGATTTTAGTATTTTTTTGTGATCTTGAATAGATTTTTTGACATTTTTTGGCTTTGCAGGTTAATGTACTGATACGGTAACAAATCAGATTTCCCAAGTCCAGTAGTATGTGCGTACCTGCAAGTGCCTCTTCATATTTGAGGATGTACTCCACAAGATTGTCCACCAACTGCACACAGGCCTTCCTGGCTGGCTTATAGGACGAATCCTCCTCTGACTTTAAAAGCTAGAGAAAACAAAACACAGTGAACTGAAGCGCTACAGACTAGAGGCGGGCAGATGGAAATGTAGTTGTCACAGAAACACTTACGTTCTGAAGGAGCTGCTCAAACCAGTCATAGCCAGTGTCCTTACAGGCAGCGACCTGAGGCACAGAAAAGAATAAGATCAGCTTCGGGATGATGCACTATTTCAAAGAAAAGCCATTTTCACACTAGAGCTTTTGATTCGGGCACAAGTCCGTTTGACATCGATCTGATCGATTTATGTGAAAGCTGCTTAATTAATTTCAGTGTGCACCAAGAAACCAAACTGAAGTCTACTTGAAAACAAGCATTAGGGTACAATTCATATGAACGAATCCAGGAAAGCGAAACTGATGCCTTGCAGAAAGAGCAGCAATTGCATTTCCTCGTTGCTGATGTCTCTGTAGAAACTGCCTTCAGGGAGCAGCTCACATTTTCTGCATATCTTGCAAAGCATCTGTTCCAGACAGATGCAAGCACCACTAGAATGTCTGATGTTTTGGTAGTAAAGCCAAAGAAATAAAAACATGCCTTCTCCAGTGTTACCTAGCTACAACAACAAACAGCTGCCAGGGGTTCTCACACTGATGATGCAAACATACTGTGATTTAGAGCCAAATAATACAAAGGTAAAAAAAGACACCTGCAGGGGTAGAGATGGAATCAAACTTGTGGTCAGACCAAACAAATATATAAATATATACATATAACAGGGCTGTCAAAATTATTGCGTTAACATATGCAATTGACTTTTTTCAGTTTGACACGTTAAAAATATTTTACGCAATTAGCACAGCTAAAAAACGTTGCAAAAAAGAACTTAAATCTGTACTGGCACCCTGTCTGTGAATCTCCTTTCTTTGTGACAGACACACGAATCATGTGCACAGAAAGCTGCTTCAGACAGCACACCGGCTGCATTGAGTTCTCTTTCGCGCTTGAAAGGACAAAAACACACAAAATTATGCCAAAATGCTTGCTTTGTCGAGTATCCTCGTAAGCACAATCTTAAATAAATTAAATAAAGTCCGTATGGGACTGTCATTAAATGATCATAAAGGGTTTTGAGGACATCTGAAGTGTCAGATCTGCATCAGGTGCGTCTGATCTTAAAGTGACAGCACCCTAATAAACCTGCTGCTGTCATTAATGTTAATCAAAGAACAAAAGACAAAATCATTTACTGCTATTGACTAAACTTTTTTTAATTGGAGTTCTTCAAAGAAACAACTTCAAGAAAGCATATTTTAAATATTTTTAAATATTTATTTAATGGCATCTTTTTATGAATGAAGGCCAGTATCACTGATACTAACATTGGTACCGACACTAATATTATGTCTCTATGAATTTTTTTTTTAAAACATTAATTATATACATTCAACATTACAGTATAACTAAAAGCTATCAATTTCAACATTTATTAGGCTTTAAAAAAAATAAAATAAAAATATTTAATTTAAGTGAATTTAAAACAATCTTCACATAAACTCATTTTAATAAATGTCATTTACCTGTGGCCTTCCTGTCTAACAGGTAGGAAATACAGAGAAATTGAATAAAGTTATCAAACACTTCACAGTCTTCACTGCATAAATGAATCCTTATTAAAGCTACAAATTTCTCTGTTACCTCTGTTCTTTGATTAACATTAATGATAGACATCACAGCAACTGGTTTATTAGGCTGCTGTGACTTTAAGAGCTGCCACTGCCGAACATGACACGGATCTGACGCGTATCTCATTTTCTCACAACTCTAAGTTCATTTAAGCCATTATTTAACTCATTTAAGACTGCTCTTTCGAGGATACTCAACAAAACGGGCATTTTAGCATAATTCTGTTTGTTCAAGCGCGAAAGAGAACTCAATACTGGCACGCGTCTTTCTGTACACACGAGTTTCACAGACAGCGCATTCTTGTTTGTCTTGTGGCGCTTGAATGGTTTAAAAGCATTTGCGTGAATAAGAGCATGGTCATATAATGTAACGCTAGCCAAATTATGACAAAAAATGGATGATGCATTAATGGCGTTAAATATTTTTAACACAATTAAGTTGAAAACATAATTTTGACAGCACTAATATAAACATTTATAAACATGTAAATAAATATATATAAACATACAAATGAACAAACACGCATTTAATATATATATATATATATATATATATATATATATATATATATATATATATATATATATATATATATATATATATATATATATATATATATATAAAGTGTGAAAACAGCCTGAAAGTGAAATACTGACCACATCAGTGATGTTGAGAATCTTCCTATTCATTGTCTCTTTGTCATGGCTGGCTGTAGGTGTAAACCACAGCTTCTGGAATGTTTCATTCACCAGTTTCTGCAGGGAGGGAAAGACTGTTAGCTCAAACTTTCATTATTAACAGGACAAACCTATCACAACAAAGTTCAGCTTTGCGGTTTTCATGCAAAACAAAGCAGAGAACATGACCGCACCTTGATGCCCTCCTCGTCATTGACCCTGCGGATCATCTTCACACACATCTCTGTGATCTTACTGAAGTTGGGCTGCTCTAAACAGATGTCTCTCAGAATCTTGATCACCCTCTTCCTCACACTGATACCAGTGTCCTGAAGAGACAGCAAACAAACACTTTAAATGTCTCAAAGGATTACATGTACAATAATCAAAACAGCAGAAAAACACCCCAGAATGTTCCCCAGACAGGCTAAAATTTACATGAAAAGGAAAAGTACATATGGGTCACCATTAATTCTAACAATTTTTTTATTTATTTATTTTTTATTTATGGGCTTTTTGTGCCTTTATTTGGAGAGGACAGTAGAGAGCAGACAGGAAAGCATTGAGCAGAGAGAGGGGGGCAGGATCGGCAAAGGACGTCGAGACGGGAATCGAACTCGGGTCGTTGCACTAACCACTAGGCTATCGGCACCGACAATTCTAACAAATTTTATTCAAATTTTTGTCCTCACTAGTTTAAAACAGTCCTGCAGTATGCCAAAAGGATTTTTCAAGTGACAAATATTGGCTATATTTATAAACAAATATGAGGTCAGAAAACCTTGCATGGTTTGCATAAGAATTAGAAACTAAATATACCCTTACATATAGTTTAGGGGCTGTACATTTTTTTTTTTTGCCATTACACCAGTCTTCAGTGTCACATCTTTCAGAAATCATTCTAATATGCTGATTTGGTGCTCAAGAAACATTTATTATGAAATGTTGAAAGCCATTGTGCTGCTTAATATATTATTGATTCTTTGATGAACAAAGTTCAAAAGAACAGCATTTACATGAAATAAAAATGTTTTGCAATATTATAAATGTCTTTACTGTCACTTTTGATCAATTTAATGCATATTTGCTGAATAAAAGTATTAATAGCTTTCACAAAAAAAAAACCAAAAAAAAAAAAAAACCTTTTGAGCGGTAGTGTATACACATACATATACAGACATTGTTCCATATGAATAGTGGTCCAAAACTTTACATTGTGCTGCTTTAACTATCAGACAGGTAGTGGCTTAAAATCATACCAATATCCTCTCGATGAGCATGTCGTAGTACTGCTCCGTCAGTTGAGGTCGACTCAACACAAACCGTCCCAGTAGCTCAACCGCTGCTTCCCTCACACTGGTGGAGTTATCCATCAACCGCCCATGAACGCCACGCTGCATATCAGACTACACAAGACAAACATACCAATTAAAAGACATGAACAGTCAACTCTGACAGAATTACCTAAAGTTTTGTGCTGCCAGTTTTAACTGAGTTGCATTCCTTACCCTGGCCAGTATACTGGGGTCAACAGCCACCACCTCAGACAGACACTTCATGGCTTTGGTCCTGACAGCTATGGCACTCTCACCTAAAACTCTCAGAATCTAAAATAATAATAAAAAAAATAAAAAAAATACAAAAATGAAAATGCACTTTATGCATAACCAAATGCATGCATTTAAATTCTGCTCCACACACATGGTCTGAATTGTTTTTGCAAATAATTAATCACTGCACTACTCATAGATGTTTATCCCTCTTTCAAAGAGAATAAATAGACTGGGTAAAAACTAAGTTGTTTCACAGACAAGGTTACTTACAAATACTTAGCAAAAGATTCAAAATAGCTTGTTAGTACTTTTTCACAAAAGGTACATTAATACCAGGTGGAAACTGATTGCGTCTACATTTTAGACCCATCTTCTCACCTGTGTCAGGTAGATGTCAAAGCTCTGAGAGAAGGGTCTGGTGGAGGCCAGGTAGCGTACGATAAGGCAGGCGTCTTCATAGTCCACAGTGTCTGAATTCATCCTGTCAAAAGTTTTATTTTTCATTAATACCACAATCCAATCATTGTAATATAGTCTTGATCAAGACAGGAATAACATAAATGAAGCACAAATTCATGTGTGGTAATACCTGAGAGTAGTAAATTGATTGGGAGTTGATTTGACGACAGAGTGAAGGAATTTCTTGCGAGTTTCGGCACGCTGCATGATGTCTCCGGTAGCCTGGAGCTCTTTGGCGTGCTGCGTCCCCTCCGAGTCGTCCTCCTTTTGAGTCCTCATGGCCTTCTCAGCTTCCGTAGTGCAGTCTCTGAACCACTGAGCGATGTAAAATTTGCGTGCAAACTACAATACAAAATCAGATACAATACAAAATCAGGATTGAGGATAGAACATTTAAACATTTAAGCAGAAGCTGAAAGATTTTTTTTTAAAGGTTCCTTAAGTTCATAAGGAAAATCTGTCATGCATGTCTAAACTTTTGATTAGGGCAACCTTGCTAGATATTGACACTAGGGGTGGGAATCTTTAAGCCCCGGGTATACTTCAGCCGTCCACGTTTGTGCACCATCTACATGACGAAAATTATTCAAAAATTACCCAAATTTCGAGACCGCGCGGACGGTGCGTGTGCAACAGTCCATGCGCAAGCAGGAAAGAAGAGTCCACTAGGTGGCAATATGCACAGTACTGAGCACAATGTGCAGTCGTTGAAGAAGAGTGTGTAAAGAACGATTCAAAAATAAGACGAGTAAACTCAAAAGCATGCCTTCTCCATTGTTTTTGATTCCTGTTCTCTTGGTGTATCTTCTGAACTATGTTGCAATGGTGGCTGCACTATTTTTCTTCTCCGATCCTGCCTAGCGAATGTCCGGTTGTCTGGTAATAGTATAGAAAAAATTGCACTGTGCATGTGTGGAACGTCATCCGCGCGCATGCTTGGTTATTATACTTTGAAAGACGCGCGTGACGCGTCCGGGCGCGGAAAGTGAAGTATACCCGGGGCTTTAGGCACCTCATTACATATGTAATTTTTTATACAATTTTTTTTTTTTTTTTAAATAATTACAAATTAAAACATTTAATGAAAACAATTGTATGTTAAGAATTCTAAATATATAGTTTCAAAACATAAAATATATTCAAGAGCTGTGATTTTTCTTTTTCTCAGCTTCACTGTTGTTTGATTATGACAAACAGCAGGATATCCAATATGCTGCATTCTGCACAGATATAACTTTAAATATAAGATGTTTTGTTCTGTCTAATGCTTTAAGACATAACTGACCGTGTTTACATTATTTTCATATTATAAAACCATTTTGAGATGCAAGTAGATTTAAACAATTACACAGAGTCGCACACAGCCACAGGCATGAGCACTCTTCACAAAGCGCACGCGAGCATTCGAAATCGAAAGCAGACTTCTGTCAGTGAGTTTCATATTTTTAATGTATAAGCCCACTGCATTCCAAATTAAATGATGCCTTCGTAGAGCATTTGTAAGGAAAATACCAGCAGGCGAGACCGCATACAAGCGTAACAGCACGCAAAGCACACACTTCTCACAGCACATATCCTGTGCAAAAAAGCCCGCAATCATCCTTGTAATTAGCTTCAACCTTTCTGAACTTTATGAAAGATTATTTTGAGTGGTTCTTGTGTGTGAGGAACTGGCAAGCAGAATACGGGTGTTTCTAAAACACACACAGGGTCATTGCACATCTGCGGTTACAAACTATAAGCTCAGAATCGATTCTGAAATTCTCAGAATTGATCCAGAATCGTTGGAGAGATAATCGGGATGCATTGATTTTTCTCCCACCCCTAGTTGACACCTGACCTTAGAAAAACTCATATCGACTGAACACAACTCTACACAAGTCACTGGGCATGAAAAGCATCTTAGTTGGACTCACAGTGAGGGCAGGGTCTGTTTCTGTATTCTCATTCATATAATCCAGCAGAGCTTTCTGCAGCCGCTGAGTCTCATCTCCTTCTGAGCCCTAAAGACACATACAAGAAACATTTAATAAAACAGTGTAAAGTGAATTGTTAATTAGATGCAGTCTACAGGCACCGGCATGTGTATTTTGAAATAAGGTGGATATACCTCTCTGACGATGCAGTCAATGGCTTTCTGGTCCATCCTGCTGGTGACTGAATCTTTCCTCAATCTGGCTGCTACGGTACCCAGATAATCCAGTGATGCCACCCGCAGTGCCATCTCTGTCTGCTTGTTACTGAACTGGTGCACCTAGGGACAGATTATGAACATTCAAGAGTCACTAAAAGAGAAAGAAACTTTGTATATGTTTCACTGAAACACTACTGTGGTATTTTCTTATGTTACTCAAATTGTTTTTGTTTACAAATAAATGCTACAAACTTTACAAATAATATTATATATCTTTTATACCTGACTGCTTTGCAAATGAGGGTCCGTACAAAGCAGGATTTGCACAAAAGTTGATTCTCAAAGATGGATCAATACCAACTGTTCGTAATCCAATTTAATATTCAAAACATGCAATGTATATTTTGTGAATGTTTGCAAATCGCTTTTCTGAATGTGCTTGTTAGCACTTTGTATGGCTAATGTGGCTAAATTTACCATTGTCTCTCACTGTATTCACAAAGACCAGGGCTATGTCATTATTTTTGTTTTTAACCCGGAAACACTCAATGCACAATACAGTAAGGTGATTGACTTTTCAAACGGTTTATGTTTTCTGTAAATATAAGAGATTTGTACTAAGAGAGGATTGTTATTTGCTAAGGCATCGACACAAGTAACACAAAGGATGTTAGTTACCATAAATGTATATAAATTTGTCAACTAACCATTCAGAAACACCATGTTGCATTCAAAAAGTTATTACTACGTCAAAAATCTTTCTATCAATGTCTGACTCCGATTCAAACGTATAAGGCTGAACGCTGGTATTGACAATTTCAGACATTATGGCTGTGTGAGACTCTCCATTTTGTTGTTGCCGGAGTATCTGAAGTACAGGCTGTTAAAGGCACAGCCCTCTTCTGGAAAAGGGACAGGGAGCATGCTATAATGTTGGGAATTTTGAGCTGAAACTTTATAGACACATTCTGGGGATACCTGAGACATATTACATCTTGTAAAAAGGGGCATAATAGGTCCCCTTTACTATTAGATATTTTGGTTACACTTAATTTTAAGGTGTCCTTGTTATATATATATATATATATATATATATATATATATATATATATATATATATATAAAATTTTATTATATTAAAAATATTTTATAAATATACATTTATAATATTTTATAAATATAAAACAATTTTACATTAATATTTTAATTATTATATTAAAAAAATAATAATTAATGTTGTAATTTTTATTTATTTTAACTATATTTGTTATGACAATCTCAAATCACCCAAAGCTTCATCATAAACTTCTAAGAGTTCATAAATATTCATTAATTTCATGTTTAGCAAGGATGGGGGTTGTGCAGACAATGTGATTGGTTTCAATCTGTTCTTACCAGTAATCTACCCAGAAGACTCAGCAGTAATTCAGAGGCGGGCCACTCGGGTTTGTTAACCGTAGACAGCAGGTCCTGCACAAAGTTCTCAAACAGTGGCCTGTAGTCTTCCTCACCCTGTTTACTGCCACACCTGAGATGTAGTTAAAACACAGAAACACATGTTGAGTACGGCAAGAACCACATGCACACATATCATAAAGTAAAAATAGATATTGGAAAGAATGTTCTGACTTCTTGAGGAATACAGTGAGAAAGTTCTGAGCCGTCCGTCTGGCAGTTTCATAGGAGTTGGTGATAAACACATCGTCGTCAACCTGATAAATGGATTAATCCATATCGTTAATGTAGCCTGTTATAGTGATAGTAAAAATGCAAGACTAGTTTAAGAGGTGTTGGGTGAGTAGCTAGTACCTTCCTGTGATCGTCTTCAGAGTCTTTGTCAGAGGGCAGATGGACCACGCACTGAATTAGTTGCAGCACCAGAGCACTAACCATCTGAATGTATATGGGCTCACCCTCTGCATCACTACTGTTCAACCTAAACACACAGACAGAATCGACATGCAGGAAAAGCTTGTTTATCACAGATCAGTTTAGGCAGAGCTGCAACCCAAATACAAGTGGTCATATCAGTACCTGAAGTTCCTGAGACTGCGTTTGCTGGTGGGCAGTCTGGCCAAAGAGGTAAAGATCTCCTCTAAAATTAACTGTCTGTGCTTCTCGTAACGAGAGAAGACCTGAGCCACAGAGAGAAGCAAAATGCCTCCATTAGTGTCAAGTTTTGCAATACAGATACATGTGAACCAAGCAGGAAACAAACTTTACAATGCAAACATATACTGGCCTTAATATTAGCCAACTCAACAAAACTCCAACATATTAGGAATACTTTTAGCTGTGTTATGTCTCATAAGTAAGCAACTGAGCAGGCTAACACTCTGTCTAGAGCGAACGCCGAGCGACTCCATCTGCTACAGTAAACCAACTCTCGCTATAGTTTGAGCTGGAAAGTGATTGACAGATCTGAGCGGATAGCTCTCAATGCTTTGATGGTGCCTGGGAGGCTGAAAATTTACACTTTTGGGGGACATAAATCCATGAATGCCATACTGATAGTTGTTAAGAGAATGTATTTTAACATAAATTATCTTACATACTTCAACTTTAAGGAAGTATTAAATTTTTTTCTTAGAATAAATAGTTTATATCGCAACATAATAACAGTATGATTTTTTTTTTCTTCAGTTGAAAAGAAAATCCTGCCATTAAGACAAAATTAAGGAGCAAATTCAAAATGGTGATTTTGTAATAGCTAAACAATTTTGTTGTCATAGTAATGAAATATATTTTAATGAAATTATGCAAAATAGTTTAATGGCTGCTGAGCAATATTTTTTCCCAATTATCTTAAATATTGAGAATATATTCAGTACATGATAGACTGAATGCACAGGGTTTTGCTGCTAATCTAAGAAAACATACCGCCGTCACCAGCTTTATGGCACAGAGCTGCAGCTCACTGACATTCTCCACAAAGAACGGAGTGATGCCCATTGAAGAGACCTGCAGAAGAACAAAAACACTATCAAAATCATAGAGTGATACAACATTGAATAAATGCCAAAAACGTAGAGACTATACACAAAAACACTGCACCGATCAGTTCCTACCTGCAATATTGTTGTATCAGTCATTAGCTGAATTTCCAGCAGCTCTGAGATGTTACTGACCACGTCACACACTTTGTTATAGAGCATGACGATGACTCTCTGCTTGGCGGTGGAGCACTTGGCTCGCTTTGCCTTGGAGCTGAGCAAGGAACCTGAAACCAGATGATGTTATTTAGTAGTTCATTTACAATTACAAACACATTTAATTTTATTTATTACAACACTGGCAGTAAATACCAATGGAAAATGTCAAATGATATTATTATTACCATTATTATTTTAGTAATAATAATTGTTAATCTATAAAAATTTATAATTTTAATTTATAAAAACATTTAAAAAAAAAAAATGAAAAGATTTTAAATTTAAATACATCTCCAAAAACTCCATCAGACTGAACCAAAATATTTTACATGGATGATTTTTTTCATTTTTATTTGAGATTATTTTTTATAATTAAGATGTCAAACAACTGATGCAGCATACTGACTTTTTGTTTATATACAGAAAGACGGTGCACTCATATTACTTATGAATGTGAGAATGTGCAATGTTCAATATGGCGGAACAAGTCCAGCCAATCGCTGATTGATAAAGTCATCGTGTCACTGCAGCTGCTGTTAGAAGCTCTGGCTGCTATAGAAAGTCATTGTTCTGAAAAGTGAGCTTATGACTGCACATGCGCACTGGGTGGTCTAGCCTAAAAAATAAGCCTTTTTTTAATGCCATTTGAGCATACAAAACAACATTTATGGGAAAGTTCAAGTCAGATTGTATTTAATTGTGAGTTCTGCAAGCGGTTTTTGACATTTCAGGATTCCCCCATTCAAATAGATAGGAATTGGTCTTGGTTGCTCGAAGGCATTGCAAATATGGCTGCTGAGTGAACAGACTTCCCTTGAAAAGGACTTTGGAACCTCTGTTTTTAATACATTTACTCTTTAACTATTTTTTGCTCTAAACCTATTCACTGTATTCCATGCCTGAATAAATTGTTTGTGATTATTTGAACTTTGTTCCATTTAGACATCAGACTTGGTGTGAACAGGCCTTCAGCAGAAGTTAAGTGTCTCACCTCCTTTAGGGTTGACTCTGTAGACCGGATCATACTGCGGGTAAAGAGTGTTCTGCAGGTGGAACTTAGTGTACTGCAGAACTCTCTCTATCACATCCTCAATGTACACGGCTTTAGGCATGTGTGATGATGTCATGATGTTCAGTGCTGTCAGACACGCATCGGCTGATTTGGTCACACGCTCCATAATGAGATCCCGCCAGAGTCGCTCCTCGTCCTCTCCCTCATTATCCTGATGAAGAGCAGAGGAGACAAAAGTGAGGAAAAGCAGTGGATCAAAAGTAAAGGCATCATTTGAAGTATGAAAGTGTCACCCGAGAGACAAATATGAATAAAAGGAACAAAGTTCTGTTTACAAGGTTCATGAGTGTAGAAAGACTGGCTCCATCCAGAATGTTCTTCTCCAGGATGTTCAACAGTTTCACCAGTTTATCAGAAGGAATCTGGGCATTAGATGAAAAAAAAAACAAAACAAAAAAACAGAATATGAGGTGTACAGCAAAAGCTGACATGTTATAAAAAACAGGAATTTTCTTGCTTTTTAGCATAAGATTTATGTGTAGTGAATAAATATACTCTACACAAGATTAAGTCTTAAGATTTGGTTAAGATAGAAAATGGTCAATAAAAAACTAACAATGGAGATCAGGGAAAAGTACACTATCGTTCAAAAGTTTGGGGATTTGTTTTTTTTTTTAATTAACACTTATTCAGTAAATTGATCAAAAGTGACAGTAAAGATATTTATAATGTTATATAAGAGTTCTATTTCAAATAAATGCTGTTCTTTTGAACTTTCCGTTCAAAAAACTCTGAAAAAAGTATTAGAGTTTCCACAACATTATTAAGCAACGTTGGTAATAAGAAACGCTAAGCAGAAAATCAGCATATTAGAATGATTTTTGAAGGATCACGTGACACTAAAGACAGGAGTAATGATGCTGAAAATCTAGCTTTGGATCACAGGAATAAATTACATTTTAAAATACATTAAAATATAGAAAAGAGTTATTTGAAATTTTTTTTAAATTGTTTATTGTTGATTTCTTTTTACTGTAACTTTGGTCAAATAATTTTGTTCAAATAAACAGAACTCACACAGGGTACGTTTCTGTATCGAATAGAGTTTGACTCTTAAATCAATCGCTTGCACATTCTGTTGCCTATATTTGTTTTTCATGTTACTAAGTGCAAAATCCCCACTTTTACAAAGGTATATACTCAAGAATGACAGTAATGTAGCATGATTATTTTTCAGAACAGAAAGAAAAAAATATATATTTTGGGGGTATGGAAGAAATACATGCTTGATTTTAATGTTATTTTAAGGTGGGGTAGAATTAAATAAATAGCAAAACTCAGCATTTTCCTCACGCACACCCTCTGTCACTTCACATACCTCAGTTTGGGAACCACTAAATATAATACAAATAAAGGGCAGAAAAGACCCTATAAAGGGCTTGTCCATATTGGGGAAGGGGCATTCTCATTCTACAAAAATAATTCCCTTCAAGCAAGATAAGTCATCAACATTTTGGGTCAATTTTCCCAAGAGACAGACTGTAAACTAAATGTTTTTCAAATTTTAGTGCACTTTCTTATAGATGGCCTTTATAGATGCACTACTATATAGATTGCTCATAGACACTGGCTAGCCAAAAACCCACAAAACTTTGAGTGCAATTTCATGGGGTTTTTATTACCGCATAAAAGAGTATCTCTTACCCTGCAAGTGATGCCCATGGCTTTTATCTTAGCAGATTCACTGCCCAATTCATTTAGCTGCTGTTTCCCCAACAACAGCTCCTGAGGGATCTCATCATCATCTGAGAACACACAAACATCAACACGGAGTAAGAGCTGACCTTACTCAAAAACAGCGGAGTTTGGAGTATAATCTAAAATATAATAAAAAAAAGACATATTGACCCTACCCTGAGCAGTAAAGTCCACATCCTCAAGATTCTCAAAGATGTTGTCAATACTCAACGAGAACCTCTTAAAAGTGGATGAGTCCATCATTTCTGGGGGGGGGGGAAAATGGAAAAATCAAGTGGTATTTAATGAGCCTCATTCTGACAGGGAAAACTCAATGATGAGGGAGGCGAAAGGGTTTACCTTCAGGTGTTAGCTTAGGCTCATATGCTTTCCTCTTCTTCTGCTTCTCTTTCGTCTTTAAACGTCTTGCAACTGAAAAAAGAAAAATCGGCAAATCAACCACTAATGGACATTTCAGAAAAATCTCAAATATGACGACACTGAAATTTTGGAGCAGAGGCTTTATTTAATTATTAAATTGTAATGGAGACTGAGTTGTTTTTCAGTAAATTGATCAAAAGTGACATTAAACATTTATGTGATAAAAGAGTTCTGTTTCACAGAGTTCTTTGAACAGAAAGTTCAAAAGAACAGCATTTGAGAGAAGGTATCACAGTTTCCACAAAAATATTAAGCAGCACAACATTGGTAATAAATGTTGAGCAGCAAATCAGCATATTAGAATGATTTTTGAAGGATCATGTGATACTGAAGACTGGAGTAATGGCTGCTGAAAAGTCAGCTTTGCATCACAAATATACATCACATTTTAAAATATATTCAACAATATTACTGTTTTACTGTATTATTGATCAAATGAATGCAATTTTGGTGAGCATAAGAGAATTCTGTCAAAACACCCAAACTTTTAAATGGTAGTGTATATTATGCAACTAAAGTGCAGACAGAAGACAGAATTGTTTTCTGCTAACCATCGCTAAGGCTGGGAGGAGGAGAATCTTGATCAGAGTCGTCGTATCGGCTGCCTGAGCCTCTGCGCGCGTCGTAATTTCCTCTTCGATGTTCTCCTGAACTCCTCCGATCTCGATCCTCAAACTCCCACGTTCTATCACGATCCTTCTTCTGACGTTTACGAGATGCTGGGGCAGAAAACAGTGGCAGACTTTTTTTTGACTTGACTGAGCAAGTGACTGATTATTTTGAATTATGAATTTCCATACACACTTAAAAAAATAAAGTTGTAAATAAAGCAAAGATTACTGAAGTACGTTTAAAAGAACATAATATTTCAGTCTATCAACGTCAAAATTTCAAATTAATTCAATGTGTTACCTGCTGTTTTTTAAAACAATTTTACTAGGAAATTTATTGTAAATTTGACAATTAAATTCTACTCCAATCAATAAGCAATCTGTTTGCTTGAATGGGTGAAATTATTATTACAGAGGAATCTGCCATGTACGGCCATTAATACTGTTTACAAAGCATCTCAGGACGCACCTCATTAACTTAGTTAAGAGAATGTTCAGTATTGTTAAGCACTGTCTCTTGATTTGGCATTCGTCTTTGTGTGGGAGTTGACAGCGATCATTGTAGTGGTGGAAAGCAATGCTACTCACAGAAATCCTCGTCCTCTGAGCTGTCCTCCGCATATTTAGGCCTTTCGTTAACAGTGCTGCGTTTGCGCTTGTTCATCTTCACCCGCTCACACAGGGGCATGGTGGACTCTATCTCTGCCAGCAGCTCAGGAGGAAGATCCTTCAGCACGGACGGGTCTATTCCACCTGTGCACAAAGACTCACATTCAACTTATACTGCCTTACAGTGTTGTCACATTGATTTAGGGTGCTTTCAACACTGGCAGTTCAGTTTGAAACAGGGGACAGTACATGGTTCACATGAAAATTGGTAATGTGAAATCTGTTATGTGAATCTGGGGGAGCACTGGGGTACCGAACCTAAGTGGTCTGAGTTTGGTTGCACTGGAACTGTGGCGTGATTCACTCTGCACATAATGCACCAAATTAATAAAAAACAAAATATATTGACCCGCGCTCTGTTTTCTATCATGCACCATGCATGCTTGTAATGGTGCAAGATAAAAGCAAATGCACCAGGGTTCGATAAAATCAAGTTGAGTGTGAAATCAGACCAATGAAGCAGGGGCAGGGCTCCAGACTAATATTTGAAGAGCGGTAGCAACAGTGCCACCAAGTTTTACAGATGGTGGCACCAGCACCTAATTTGCTAGTGCTGGGGGGGATTTTTAATCACAAAGTTAATTTAATCATAATATCACTATTGTTTTGCATTAATAAGTGCAGTTTCTAATAAAATTACATTTGTTTATTGGAAATTTGACAGTAAAGCACTGATCTTGAATTGAGATGCAGATAAAATTAACATTTATTAACAACAGTTATGAGCAAAAAACAAATTTTTATAGGGAAAATTTAAATATTCTACTCTTATTAAATTTCCCATTGTTCTTTTATAGTATCATACTGAACTGACCAACAGCTTCAGTGAATATAAAAGGAGCACTCTTTACTTGCTTTGTGTAATTTAGTCACAATTTGAAGAAAAGTTTTTGTTTTTTATAAAACTTTGTGACTTCCTACTTTTCCATATATTGGGGAGTGGAAATGGCTAATAAGTCAGTAAGTGCTCTTCTGCCATCATCTACTGGTTATAGTGAAAATTTCATGTCTTTTATTTTTTTTTTTTAAATAAAAATTTGTTTGGTACGAACAAAAGGTTGTACAAACCTTGAAAGTAATGAAAAACATTTCTGCCACAATACCATGGTTTCAATTAGCATTGCTACTTCATGGTGAACGTTGGTGATTTGTGAATTGAAAAGCCTTCAATGTTATTAATTCTACTTAATTAATTCTTAATTAATTTATTAATACTCCCAGTTGAGCAGAACTAGGTTGTAGTGTAGAAAAGTCAGCATTCTGCCCCATAATAATTCGTTGTTTTGTTGAAAATTAGTAGTCTTTCATGTTAATTTTAATCTTCATATCACAAAAATAATTGTATTTATAAAAAGCAACAGCAGCAACACTAATATTAACAATAAGCAAAATCAATGTAGAATGTCTAATGTTTTCAAATGGAGAAAATAAATTAAAGACAGGAGTCATATCAACTTTGCAGAAATGTAATACTTAATTTTAAACTACAGTTTTAGTAGATTTATAAGCTGTTTAATTGCAAAGAGCGAAGAATAATTCACTGGATAATGTGAAATAACTAAATAACCTCTGGAATATAACAAACAAAACATTTTATTGCATTTCTCAACTGGTATGTTATATCAGAATTATTAATAATGTTTTTTTTTCATTCTAGATTATGCATTTACACAGAACTATACTCAAACTGCGATGGCTCGCGGAGATAATAAATAATTAATTTCCATAGAGTTGTGTTTACTTGGATGTTTGTTAGCGAATTAATCGTAATTATATAAACATTTACAATATAACCGCGTTTTAAACAAGTGAATCTTGTTAAAAGTTCCATGGCCGTGCTGGAGCATTTCCTATCAACCCGCTGAGTGAAAAGCAAAATGCAGATGATTTCACGAGACTAATGATGAGCATAGATAACAGAGAGAGAATTAAATTCAGCGCTTTTATTTCCAACATGTGCTTATTCATGGCTGTATTATTTAATTCATGCAAAGTTACATCTTTATTGGTACAGGACTTGACGGATTATTTTATGTGACTCCGTGAGCTTGTCTCTAGTTCTTAGAGACGAGCTGCATAGCTACATTTCAAGCATTTATGTAACATCTAATTTGTGCACTAATGGCTGTTATGTTAAATAAAGTTTACTTATTACAGCAAAACAGGTAAATACCTGTGCACGCAACTGTCTCGTCTCCTCTCAGATGCGCTGTAATGCCGATCCTGCGTGCAATTCTCAAAACACCCACAAGATGGTGGCGTTTATCGGTAAAACCAATATTACAAAAGCAGTGCTTCCCACACATAGACTTTACTTGGGCAGACCGCCCACGTATAATAACGGCTGCCCAAGTATATTTGGAGACACATTTTTGCTTTTATTATTTTTATCCTCTTATATTTTTATATCCGCGCAAGATAATGAAACCATCCGCGATCGAATAGCTAGTCGTTTCATACCTGCTCGTTATGTGTGCGGCAGAACTGTTTACTCCCGCTGACATTCCCACGGGCGCTGCATTTTGCAAAGTCACAAGGCGGCGCTGTTGCGCGTCCTACAAGCTCACGCAACAGCGCTTCAGACTCTATGTTCAGACTGCTTCAAAGTGATTCTCAATTAATGAAAAGCGCAGAATTATGCCAAGCGATTGCTAATGAACTCAAGTTGATGAATTATTATAATGTCTACTTCATGGCCTTTATATAAAATGTTTTATACGGTTGCAAGAATCTGAAGGATCAGCCTGCAATGGTATAGACATTTCAAAATAAAAGTCCCGGTGTATTTCGGGGTTGTTTATAATTAAAAGTCAGTAGACAAAAGTCAAAGTAATTAAAAGTTTTTTCTTTTTCTTTTGGGCATTATTGGTATTTTGGTTACACAATGAATTTGATTTTCATTTAATTCATAGTAAATCTGTGTCCCATTCACTGAGAGAGACACTATATGACAGCAAGGAGAACATAGGAAAAGGAGAACCATTTAAATGCTGCAATTCTGCATAATTCACAATGCATAATAATGCATAATATTAGTATGTAATTAAATGTAATAGCATGCTATGTAATTAAACTTAATTTCAATAAATAAAAATACTGTTAAAAATCACACATTATTTGTTTGTCACATGTAGTAGACCATTTTTGTGCCGTGGGTAATAGGAGGATTTTTCGCCTGGCTACCACCGCAAGTATATTTCAAACCTGTGGGAAGCACTAAAAACCTTTAACCGATTATGGTAAAATGATTAAATATCGGGAAAAATATTGCTAAAACTACATATATCGGTCGATCTCTAGGTAAAACACAAGGAATGTGCGTTACTCTTTTACTTTTGTTTTCAACGACAACGTATTTCTATCCAGGGAAAACCAATCAAGGAAAGCATATGCCTAGAGCACCTTCTAGTGGTCATTATCTAAAAACAAAGGAAAACCCCCCCATGAGATATTGCTTAAAAACTTAACAGCATTAACTAAAAATATACACAAGCTTAACAGAAATTATTCTGATGAGTGTTTCTTCAACAATGATGTAATGAAACAGTAACAATTTTAATTTGAAGGGAGTGAAACCTATGTTTACAGGCTATTAAGGAAATGTAATTTTGCCAAAGAAGAACTTTTATTTGAGATTTTTATTTAAAAGCAGCCTTCTCAAGTGCAATATGTTATTATATCATTATGCTTAACACTGAGAATTTGAATAATTATTTTGTGATGATCAGGTGCAGATATCTAGATCAGAGAATATCGTAGGTTTGGGCAGTTGGATGATTTATTTTTAACAGCGGATTTGGGTGATGTTAGAGCTGATACGCACATCTCTAGCACACAAGCACTATAGAGTCCCCTTTAAAGTTCAGGTACAAGACTTTTTCTTTGTTCAGTTCACTTAACATGGGTTGAAGCTTTTAATTTTGAACTCTCAAAGTGCACCAGATTAATTAATTTATCTTTAAAATGTACAACATTTTGTATGCCCCCGGACCCCCCTATAGGGACAGAGATACAACCACCACAGAAAACACACAATCCTGTGGGAAACACTGTATATATGATAGTGTTTTCAAAATACAAATCTTGTTCTCTTAATATTAAAATACCCAAAATACATGCTTGTTAAAGTGTTTTTTTCTCCTGTGATAAGGATTTTATGAAAAACCCTGTTAGTGTGTGCCTGTTACGATAATTATGGTAATATAGAAAGACCCGAAAGACTGTTTTTGTTCATTAAGTTGGCCATCAAATCTGGATGGTTGTTTACTACAAAATAGTTGAGTTACATCATTAGGCTCTTAAACGGCCATAACTGTAATCTTTTGTAGGTGATGATAGCCTGATATGCATGTTTAAAGGCAAGCTAGTAAGACAATGGTTTGCAAATAAACCTCACTTCTCTGGCCTCAAGAGGTGCGCTAACGACTGACACTAGAGACTGTGGTCTTTAGAGTCCTTGTCAGTGAGTCCACCTCCCATGCCTGAGACGCTGGTTCGAATCCCACTTGGAGCGGGTTGAGTAGGAATGGTTACATGATGTGTGTGAATGTTTTATGTTTTTAAATTCACTGTTTTTTGTATTTTTGTTAGGTCCGAATTCGGTAACACTTTATTTTACAGTGCCATAGTTACACGTTACTACATGTACTTACTCTAGTAATAACAGTAAATTATGCATAATTACACCCTAAACCAATCCCTAACCCTAACTGTAACTCTATAGTAAGTACATGTAGTTAATTAATATTACTCAATAGTTATTTGAGTAATTACAAATGTAACTACGGCACTGTAAAATAAAATTAGAAATGATGCCTTGGCATCTGATGGAATTAAAATAAATGTAAGTTTAAGGATTAAAATAACTAAAACTGAAATAAAAACTAAAGCTATATAGAAATATTTAGAAAAAATAACATTAAAATCAAAACCAAAATTCATACTGAAAATCTAAAAATAAAAGCCAATTCAAAATATTAATAAATACTAAACACTAAAATAACACTGATCATGACAATCAAACCAACAGCAATTCAACAATATCAGCTTTTACTAATTATTTAGTATTACTTTTAGATATCTACATAAATAACTAAATACAACCATGTATTTAACAGTACTATTACAACCGATTTTCCTTTATGTATTCTACATTTCTTACCCATCACACAACTAAGTCTGGCTATATAAATGAGACACTAGTCATTGACATCCACTTATAAAGAGCCATTTCAAAGTGTTAAAAAAAAACCCAAAGCAGTAATGGTTCAGCTCTTACCAGCTGGAAAACCCAAGAAACTTGCATAACTGCCCTCACACAAGTAGCCAAGTAATATTTCTCCCTGCCAGGCTGTTCGTCCAATTCAAAAAAAAAAAAAAAAAAAAAAAAAAAACCCATCATGATGTTCTCAAAGTGGGAAAGTCGTTCAAACTGGAATGAGACAAAGATAAAAGGAGTTCCCCTACCTTTCCCAGATCTCCCAGAGGAGAGTCTGTTCTTGCCGGACTTGGAGCCACGTGAGTCTCTCTCTCTCATGAGCCTCTGCACTTCATCTATGGAGAGTTTCTGCAGAACAACCACAGGCTTGACGCTCTTCTTCACGTCCATCTCAGGTTCTAATCTCTCCAGCCGCACACACGGCTGCTTCCAGCCTTCTGGAAGATCTCCGCCTCCGTGATCTCCCCCTTTTCTGATTTTGGGAATGGTGAAGTTCTTAAGCGCTCCCGAACCGGTGTTTTCACCCAGCATGTATGGAGGAAGTTCGACCGGTTTACTCCCCGACTGAGCTTCACGCTGCGTGCTGACGTCGGCATGCCGACCTTCAGGTCTGTGTTTCTGCCGCGGGGTATCGGGCTGCTTCTCATCATGGCGATGCCGGTGTTCTGGAGCATGGTCGTGCTTGTGTTTGACGGGCTTCGGGGTGACGCCCTCCTGCGGCTCCTGAGGCCAGCGCTGAGCCTCGCTGGCAGGGATAGGCATGCCCATGCATGCGTCCTCCACTCTTCCCGCTTGCTCCAAACTCACTTGCAGGCCCGGGCGGCTGGCACTGGTGCCCGCAGCACTGGCCTCTTGAGGGGCCAGCCTGTGCCCAGCGTTAGCCCCTCCTCCCCCACCTGGAGCCCCAGAGCCTGAACCAGCTGTGCCAGCTGCACCAGGCTCCTGCGGATGGGAGTCCTGTTTACGCTTCTTCAAAGGCTTATCTACAGAGAGAAACATGCACGGGACATTGAATCTCACGTGTTCAGGTCATATTTTACCGACAAATTCTCATTACAGTAATGTCCACTATAATAACGAGAATAATTCCTATTATTGTCAACGGTGATTCTCAGATTCACATTACTGTGATAGTTATTTTTATTATGGAAATTTGTTCAAAATAATGTCCTAAAACAGAATTCATTTTCTTTTTAATTTTCAAAATTCAATTTCTCCTTTCTTTCATTTATTAAGACATTAAGAATTTTGACTGATTAATATTATCAGTTAAATGGCTTAAAAAGTAATTTAAGACATTTTTAAAGTAATTTTCAAGATATTTTAAAACGTTTGCTGCATGGTTAAAAAATAAGCTACCCATATAAAATAGTGTTTTTAAGAGAAAAAAAAACAAACAAAAAAAACATAAGTAGCATATAAGTCACATTTTATTATTACATTCATAAATATTGTAAATTACAGGTAAATAAAGCGAAATGTTTACAAACATTATACTATAAACATAGCTACAGGAATTTTAGTTCCCTTCACTCCACAAAAATAAAAAATAATAATAAAAAAATAGCTATACAAACGTCGAGCCAAAACTAATTCATTTAAAACTAAAAACAAACTGAAACCAGCTTTGGGCTATATGTTTATGTGCGACTAATCGTAATTAATTACAGAAAAATGTGTGATTAGTTAATTTTTTTCATCTATTGACAGCACCCATTTAAATAGAAAACTAAAGAAAGCTTTTAATGTAATAATATTTCATAATATTACAGTTTTTACTGTAATTCTGATTAAACAAATGCAGCCTTGGAGAGCATAAGAGGCTTTTTTCAAAAATTTAAACAATAGTGTTTTGCTAAATAGATTGTGCAGCCTGAACAGAGATCAGGGATGTTTGATATATCAGTAACCATTTGGAATATAATTTAAGTATTTTATTTTAGAAGATTCAAATATTAAAAAAAGTGCAAATATTAGTTTTAAAGACAAAGTGTTTAATGACATACCTTTGTCCTGCACCTCTTTAGCGCCACGGTCCGTTTCCATGGCCGCTTCACTTTCCATTCTTTCTATCGCGGCAAGAGCCTCCACAAGTTCTCCTTCTGGGTCTGAGCCTGGGTACATTCCCCCAAGCTCCACCTCCGCTGGCCTCGTCCGTGACTGCCTCAGGATCAGCTTAGTGTGAGTTAGTGTGTCTTTTGACGGTGAGCCCACCATATCATACACTGCAGCCTTATCGGCGGTGTCCCGCTCTCCCTCATTAGGCTTTAAACCGCGCAGCTTTTCCGGGGAGCCCAGATGCAAGTCTTGAGCTCCATCACAAGGAGGGGTGTAAGGTGGAGATGACTGCAGTATGTGAGACGTGAAACCCGTCCTCATCTGATCCTAAGGGTTTACCGAGAAAAACACAATTAGAACAGCTTCTTAAGGAGTGACTGTTACATTGAGAACAGACTATCTGATCATGGTTATTTGATTTAACCACGGGTATTTCGGATAAGCACAATTATTGTGTTCAAACAATGTTGCTCTGCCGATTTCCCAGTAATTTGGTCAGGTAATCGCTTTTAATTCCAGTAGCTATATAAGCTTTGCAGATCTTTATTGGAATGTGTTTAAACAAGTTTTTCAGGCTTGTTCAGTCAACCATATACAATTTTTGCACATGGAACAGTCCTTGTCACAGTTCCAATAACTTACATTAAACAACAACAACTTAACATTAAAGAGACCTTTCTACTGACTCTGAATAACACCAGGAGAAGGATGCCTAGGGTCCCTGAACACCTGTGTGAACATGCCAAAGTCCTGCTGAAGAAGGCATAAGGACTGCAGATGTGGCCAGAGCAATAAACTGCAATGTCCGTAATGTAAGACACCTGACACAATGCTACAGGGAGACAGGAAGGACAGCTGATCGTCCTTGCGGTGCCAAACCAAATGTGACCATATGTACCCCCAGATGTATTTGAGAACTTGCAAGTGCCTTGGCGGAAGAGTGGAGTAACATCTCAAAGCAAGAGCTGGCAAATCTTTCTCAGTCCATAAGGATGAAATGCACTGTAGCACCTAAAGCAGATGGTGAACACACCACATACTGACTGCTACTTACCGTATGCTACTTTTGATATTGACCCTCGCTCTGTTCAGGGACTCATTATTCCATTTCTGTTTGTCAAATATTTGTGAACGTTGTTAAATTTGACCATTTCCAGCTGGTATTAAGATGTGTTTTGGTCGATCGGATCACAAGTGGATGAGGGAAACACATACCCATTTACACCTAGTGTTTTTACACCTAGTGCCTCTTTTTTTCCCACTTTCAACCACTTCTGTCCTGATTTCTTTGAGGGGAGGGTCTATGTATGTGGGTAAATGTATGTTAGGGGTGGGTAAATGTATGTTTGTTTGTTTGTTTTTTCAGATCTTTCGAGCTAATGGACAAAATAAGCTCACACAATTTACATATGAACATGCCCATGATGATGGAAAACATATGAGAGAACATTGTGCTTTCGTCTTCAAACCAAACTTGGGTCTTCAGCCGACAAAGTTTAAATCCCATCTGGCTAGTGCGTTTTCCATAATGTTTATGCATTAGGTCAGTAGATGGAGAGTAGGCAGTCTTTTGTGGCTGTTCGAATGCATTGAGCATTTCCACTATGAAAGCAATCCAGTCGAATGCGTTTTCGACTACCTCTGGAAGTAGTCGAAAGCAGACAAGTTTAAAATGTTTCACACTACGTTTACACCTATATTTAGAGTCGTCTACTTGTGATCCGATCGACCAAAATGCATCTTAATACCAGGTGGAAACAGGGCCTTTATGTCTCAGTAGTTGTACCTTTATGTTCATACAAATATTTTGACAAATTTGCGGGAAAAAAAGCTTTTGAAAGTGGAAGGACGTTTCTCTTTTTTTGTGGAGTATGTATGTGTGTATATATATATATATATATATATATATATATATATATATATATATATATATATATATATATATATATATATATATATATATATATAGAGAGAGAGAGAGAGAGAGAGAGCTAGCTTTGTTTGGGAAGAACATTTACAGCCTTTTGTGTGATGATCAGTCTGTGATTGTTTCTGTTATTTACAGAATTTAATAAATTACTTTAATATGTAAAGGTGTCAAGTGTATTAATCTTACACTGCACATGACCACCAAAGGATTTAGTTAATGATTGCTGACATGTAATAAATGAAGCACACAAAATGTATGACAAAGCCCTAAAACTGACAATTAATCATCATAATTATTTCTTAGACAATTAATTGTCAGCCAAATTTCATAATCGTGACAGCCCTAGAATTTCTACCTTATTTTCATGAACATTTCTCATGCCTCCTGGAATCATCGGACTTGCTACTGAACCTGGAAAAAAACAGAACAGAAGTCTAAATGAGCCAGAAAACTTTGAAAGATCTTGATGCATGGAAGAGCTGCTGTATAGGGCTGTCTATGTGTGCATCGTTGTGCAGACCTTGCTGTAGGTGCTGGTGTTGACTGTAGGCTGGAGGGTGTGAGTACTGTCTGTAGCCAGTAGCAGGGCTCTGGGGGGCATATGGGCTGGGCACTGGGCTGCTCTGCTGAGGCAGAAACCGTCCACCAGAACCAGGCTGCCCCGCCACAAAACGCCTATCATAAGGAACAGGAGAGGACATGGTCAACAGAGACTATTAAACCTACCTGCCAACATTGAACCATTAAAAAAAACAAAAAACATTAACAATTATTTATTCTAAATAATTTTTCTTCATAAAAAGAAAGAAAATGAAAGGGTAGACAAATAAAATGTATGATTATCAAGCTGATAATGTTTTATGTAAAAAAAAAAAAAAATTGGGATTTTTTTCAGATACAAATTGTGATATGTGCTATGCTATGTTAAAGCAATGTTGACATTTATATTTGTTTTTTCCTTAGCATAGCATTAATGTGTTAATACCGAAATAAATCCCGCATTAAACCCCACACGTAACATTGTTATTGAAACATGCTGGATGCTGGCGATAATAGTAAATAACAGCAGCTGTTGGTTTGTTTTGTAACAAAACGCAACTGGACGTGACACAAATAGAAGCACAATCAAGTCCTTCACATGAAAACTGAATTAGAAAGCAGGCTCACCCAGAGGGGCTGTGGGACATAGAGGCCTGCTGGTAATTGGCAGAGGCTGGGCTTCCCTGCATGGAGCCATGCGTGATTTTATACGGCGGTGCCATTGACTGCTGACTTATACCTGCGGAAAAACAAGAATGTGAATAATGACCTGGATGAATAACAACACAAACAGGGAAGCAAAACTCTAACAACAAAACACTACTTGAGATGTTTACTAAATGTTTAAATATGGCTAGCTTTGCTTCTAAAGTAGGAAAGAATGACATCAATCAGTCATGTCATCGCAATGAAGTCACAGAACATAAAACAGGATATTTTAAAATAGATGAGTTTGCAACGTATAACTTTTGACACATATCAGCATGGATTGTTTTGTGATGTGGTCAATGTAATGCAGGCTGTTAGTGAAGAATGGAGCAGTGGCAAGTATATTGGATGTGGAAACATTTATTTATATATTGATGGTTTTAACACACAACTAATAAACTAACGGTTATGTTATGGAGAAATAATCCATTTGGTTTTCTTCTCTGTTGTTTCAAAATTATTTTCTTAGTATAATGGAACATCACAAGGTCATAAAAAACAATGCCTCTTTCTGTAGTCCTAATGGTAACTATGTTTTGGGAGAGAAAAGGGAGGCAGAATCCGTCTTATCAGAAGGACACAAGCTGCAGAGAGAAAATAAAATGAAAATGTATGATTGTACTAAATAAATACTTTGTAAGAAAGACTACCTGGGCTCATATGAGAAAAATAAAATTGCTTGATTTTTACTACCGAGTGACCGGACTTCATCTTACAGGTGAATTTCCACCACATGCACCCATCAGTTAGAATTGTTACGCTGCATTCACACGGGGCGTCAGCATCAACGCTTGACGGAGGGCGTGTCTGAAGCTTGTGTTGACATGACCGTTATAGTGATAACAGCCAATCACGTTACTTTTTTCGTTGTTGCATGAATGCAATTGGCTAGCGACTGCTCTAGAGTGTTTGCATAAGGTGATCTGATTGGCTGACGCCTGCCTTGGCTCTTAAAAAAAAAAATTGAGAAATCTTCAACTTCTGCCATGAGCAACACGAGTAAAGCGACGCGACGGAACCCACAATTCAGTTCGGCAACGCATGACGTCACCCATTCAAAGTAAACGAGAAGCGTTAACGCTGACACCCTGCGTGAATGCAGCATTACAAAAGCAAACACAGCACAGTTTTGTACATGTCATTTCCTCAGGTTGAACTGACAGCAAGCGCAGTCTGTTAACCTTGTAGTAATATACGTTTCCCTATACGCTTAAAATTACTCTTACCTGCTTGGGCCGGATACTGGGGAGTGCTGGGTGCAGTCTTATTCCTGAAAATGTTGGGGTTCCTGGACAGCAAAAGCTGCAGCAGAACTGGAACATCTCCCTCCAAATCATCACTGCCCAGGCTGTCCTTTAGCTCTCTGTGGAAAACATATCAGATTTGAGACACAGACCCCTGACAGAGTGCATGAGCCCTATGATTTCCACAATGCAGAAAATGCACAATCTCAGAATCCAGTCAAAAAAATGGAATTTACCATATAACATGGAATCTCTCAAAGTCTGGCAAATTTTGAATTATTAAATCAAAAGTAGGGCTGTACACTTAAATGTGATATGGACTACTGTTAATATTAAACTGCAGTCCTTCCTGTTTTCCTTGCAATAGTTTATTAAAACATTATTGATAAAAAAAAATTTTGTGACGTTCCTATAAAGAATCAAGTTTTAATTTAAACTGTAAACCTCTTGTGCAGCACTACCTAGCATTTAATTTGATTACATTTTAAAAGATTACTTAAACTATTAGTTTTATGTTTTTAATTAATTTGGTACCACTTTTTCTGACAAATTAAAAACTGAATCCAGAAATATAAATATATTTAATTATTATTATTATATGAATTATTACTAGGGCTAGGTATTGACAATTTTCACGATTCGATTACTATTCACATGGTTTAGATTTTGATTTGATTCGATTCGATTCGATGATTAATTATTTTGGATGTAGTATTTCAGTTACAGTAAATGGCAAATATTCTAGAGGAAAATTCTCAACTAAAGCTGTAAACTACACATGTCAGTTGGTACTACTATAATAATATTGAAGGTTAAATTAAAGGTTCTCTAAGCGATCCTGAGCGGATTAACTTCCTGTTGACGTTCGAAGTGTTGTCAAACAAAACAGAGGCTAGCTAGACCCTCCCTCCGCCTCCTCCTCCCCTCCCATCCGTGCTTCCTGAAACAGTCATGAACGCGCATTTAAAATCATTCTTGTTGGTTATTGGCTGGAGCATGTTTATTATGTTTTGTGGTCCAGGCTACACCAGTTGGTTTTTGTTGCCGTTTTTGGAGCTTGTGGCGACTACAGAGACCGTGTTTTTTTTACAGTGTGTTCAGGGGACAGGCAGCTAGTGTATAGTGAGGAGATGTTTGCTGTATGTGACAAAAAATGTTTTGGCCTAAAAATGCGTGACATCGCTTAGAGGACCTTTAACTTATTTATATACAAACACTTAAATTACACTCAATGTACAAAATTTAAATTGCAGCTGTCATAACTGATTTATTCAAACATGCATTAAATATTGAAGAACTTTTATAATGAAATTATAATGAATATATAACAGTGCATAGCTATATTTATTACAATGTTGCTTTCTAAAGTACACTTTTCTAGCTGACTAATGAGTTTATGGTCACTGAATATGTTTTTCCGAGGTAAATGTGACATTACGTGACATTGTTTACAAGCGGTTTTATTGACGTCTTTCCGAGGTTGAAACAATGATTGAGCTATTCCACAAGACATGTTACGGATGTGATCGTTAAGTTGTACTGTATATTTTAACATACCTTCAGATGTTCATTCATGTTTATTTCACGCTGTAACTGGTATTAAAGCAGAGGAGAGGATGTTCACATGCGCTCCGTGCTGCCGCTTCTCTTTAACTGAGGCGCTAAAGCGATCTGTCACGCCACATTAAACAGCGCCAAAACGGTATTTATTTTTTGAATCTCATAATAAGACGGACATCATTTGAAATCTGAGACTTTGCTTCATATCAAAAGTGACAAAGATTACTGCGATTTATTGAATGGGAGGCGCTACATATTCTGCTCATTCATCAACTGAAAACAGACTAGACTAATCGATTCTTGGGATTTGAGAACCGATATCGGTTCGTAAAAATGAGAATCGATTAAAATTGAGAAATCGATATTTTTTTACCCAGCCCTAATTATTATATTGTTAAAGTTTTATAAATTCAACTGATTAGACAACCATTTTCTTTATTAATTAAATTTAATTAAACCATTAAAATCAGAATCCAGAAAAATTAAAATGGCGAAAAATGAATTTGGGAAAAAATAAAACAGATTTCATAGGGCCCTAAGTACAGATAGACCTGCAAGTGCAGAGAGTTAAAGGATTTGTTCACTTCAGAATTAAAATTTCCTGATAATTTACTCACCCCCATGTGAGTAAATTATCTAAATAGTCTGCGATTCTGCCATGCATTATGTAATTATGTTGGAAAGGTCACACGTGACGTAGGCTGAAGTATCAATCCAGTGTCTACAAAGTGAATGTGCAAAGACTAAGTCAAACGGCCTTTACAAAAAAAAAAAAAAAAGGTAAAACAATGATGTCGGACGATTTTGAAGTTGGAGGAGAAATTTTTTTTTTTACCGTGGTACTTCCGTCACGCGTGACCTTTTCAACCTGATTACGTAATGCGTGGCTCACATTGCAGAGTCAGTGCAAGACGAGCATTTGTGGTTAAACGTATACACTTTTTTTTTTTTTTTTTTTTTTAAATGACCGATCGTTTCACTAGATAAGACACTTATTCCTCGTCTGGGATCATGTAGAGCTCTTTGAAGCTGCACTGAAACTGACATTTGGACTTTCAACCCATTGAACCCCAGTGAAGTCCACAATATGGAGAAAAATCCTGGAATGTTTTCCTCAAAAACCTTAGTTTCTATTTGACTGAAGAAAGAAAGACAAACATCTTAGATGACATGGGGATGAGTAAATTATCAGGAAATTTGAATTCTGAAGTGAACTAATCCTTTAAGCCCAAAGTATGTTTTGGCTGTCCACGTTCTCTGACACTCCACGCACTGTCCACATGATGTAGCTTTCTGTCCACGGATGCCACTAGGTGGCAATATACACAGTTGTGATAAGAGTGCATAAAGAGAGATACACAACAGTAAATAAAGCAGCAGATCCTTCTCCATCGTTTCCGTTTTGGTTCTTGTTCTAAACTTCGCATGCAATGGCAGATCAGCTTCTTTTCTTCTTCTATCCTGCCGAGTGAACATCCTGAAAATGACACGAGACTGCCCTCTGACGTCTGGTAGAGTATAAAAAAAAAAGCAATTGTACTGCGCATGTGTCGAACGCGTCCATCCGCTGTTGAGTACACTTTGAAAGCTGTGTGGACATAACTGTGCATAATACGGAGCAGAGCGTGGAAAATTATGTATACCAACGCCTTTATATAGGCAGAGACAGAGGAGGCATGCAGGTGTGTGGTTTATGTACAGGGCAAATGTAAGCAGAAACTCACATGTGCTCCGTGGAGACCTGGTTGAGGCTGCTGGCAAGCTGAGAGACCAGAGTTTCATCCCTGCAGCCCATCAGACGCCCCACTTCCTCAGCTACACGCCCGCTGTACAGCAGGCTCTTAGTGGTGGTGCCCGGTAAAGGGGAGGGCAGGGGCAGCTGGTTCAACACTGTACACAAAAACAGAGTGCAATAAGGCCATGCTTTCTTTATTACAAGATCTCCCAGGGTAGAAATCTAAAAGGCACCTATAGTGCAGTCAGAGATGTTCTGATGCGCCCAATGTAAAACACCCCTTTTATAGCGTACATGAATGTCCATGAAAGCAACTTATCAGCAATTCGAGGAAAAGAAGAAACCAGAAGAAATTAATTACTCTATATTAAACAGGACCAAAAAGTAACATTAATTGCAAATTTAAGTTAAAACAAATAAAATAATATAAATGAGCTTTTAGGAAGGAGTGGACAGTATGAGCAAAATGTTATAATATAAAAGTAAAAATAACAATGCAGTTATTTATGCTGGAAATATGCAAAAAAATGGTTTATATTATATATATATATATATATATATATATATATATATATATATATATATATATATATATATATATATATATATATATATTAAATACCCATGTGCAAAACACCTGTTACTTTGGATAACACTACATGGCAACCAAAGAATAATGTTATTGTTTATATATCAGGGATGGTCTCTTTATTCTATTGTATGTATTTGTGCTGTCGTTTGTAATTTGCTTATCTGAATGTTTACTTGTCTTTTTTCTTGTAAATGTAGTTCAGCGATTCAAATAAAGCCTCCCTGTGCTGTATGTAAGCTATTACAACATAATTACCCAAATTATCAAAACGTTATGAGATGATAAATTATCTGTATGGTGGTATATATGGCAGTTTTCCCTGTGGTGTCGAAATGGTATCGAATGTCGATATTTTTCAAGGTATCAGTGTTGTCAAAAGTACTGGTACTTCGGTACTGAAATTTTGAAAATGTGACGATACCAGCATTTCTGTAGTACCGGTAGTTAGGGTTGGGTATCGTTTGAATTTGAACGATTCCGATTCCGATTTCGATTCCTTGTATCGATTCCGGTTCCTAACGATTCTCGATTCCGATTCTTTTAAGAGGCAGGGTCAAAAAAAAAGTTTAGGATATTTTAAATGAGCTAGCTAACCAACGGTCTTTCTGAAGGAAATAGTCTGACCTTCTCCATCAATTTTAATTCTATGAACTTTTTACTTTTTATGAACTTTACTATGAATTTCTCACAGGGCTGTTTTCAACTACAATATAAATATCAAATCTATGAAATTGAATATAAATATTACAAATTATGAATATATTGAAAACACATTTACACATGAGTGTATGGCTGCATTTACACTGCAAGTCTTAATGCACAAATCCGATCTTTTGACCATATCCGATTTTTTGGCCAGTGTGTTTAGGCCTACTCACTTTAGACGCGACTGGTATCGATATCTGTGTTTACATTAGGCTACTTCCTGCCCCAAAATAATCGTCACTGATAGTTTTAATGATAGTAGATCCTCGGGTTTTGAATGGCCGTGCTATTAAAATTATTTATATAATTCATGGAGTGGCCATGATTAGCCTGTCAGAATGGATAAGTTAACAGCTGTCATGGATGTATTGCAGCGCGAATTCTGACTGAACGGATATAGACCGGAAAATAAAGGTAATTTGTGTTTGATATTTTATCTACATTTATTAGTTTTAGAATTCCGTTTTTTGAATGAATTCGAGCGAGCAAGGGAGAGAGCGTGCTCGTGCGAAGCTGCTGAATATATGTGTGTGCGCAATTTCTTTCATGTTAGACAAAGTTCCCACATTAATATTGAGCTGCGAATTTTTAGTGCGAGTGCATACATGCACGTCTGCTTCATAATACAACACTGAAGCTATATTTTAGTGAGCAAACGTGCCGCCCTCGCCGTTTGATGGCTTGGAATTACAATAGGAATAGGATATGCGTGTTTAGACGTAGGTCGCATGTTCAGAGATCGGATATGTATCGGATTTAAAACCACATTTGGAAGTGGCTCAGATCGGATACGAAAAAAATCAGATCTCGTGTGGATTGCCAGGCTGGGGGTCGGAGCCAGAGGAAGAGGCAGCGGAGGACGGTCGGCGCAGCGCATCAAAGAGATTTATTTATTTCTACTCCATGAACTCGGAGGTGCTTTATCATGTTCGACGTGCACCCTCCTAAGCACGAAACAATCTTGCCGCAAATGTTGCATTTTGCCGAGATTTCGTTCTATTTAGAAAATTGAAGCCACACTTTGGACCGCCGACGCACACTATCCATGTTCGACTCGCTCGGTTATGCCAACACTTTCGGTGGACGCTTCTTCGTTGGTGTTAAGCGGTTTCTTCTTCCAGTCGGCGGACTGGGAATCGAAACTAGGAATCGAAATTTAAACTTTTGAACGATTCCGGGAAAATCGCAAAGCTAGTACCGGTTCCAATCGATACTCGATACCCAAGCCTACCGGTAGTACAGAGACTCCGGGTATATTCGGTATTCACTGATAGGACTGTGGCAGTATTTACTTGAATATGACAAGAGTGAAGCACAAAGCTTTGTTTACAAAAGAAATAATAGGTTAGCAATTAAATGTGACATCGCAGCCATGGAAATATTATGGTTCATGCCGAATGAGAGATACAGGAGTCCATAAATTTAAGCTTTGTATACCGTTTTGCGAATCGCGATCTGGTCACCCGATTATCAGAGAATTTAACAATATTCCATTAGTTATTCCACTGAACATGGAATCTCTGTTTCTTTTCCCAAATCTTCACTCACGCAGGGGATTAAACGTTTCTTTCTTTCGTTCGCATTGAGGCCTATTATAGGCTATTCGCATTATTTACTGTGGTAGAGTAGAAAAAAAAACACCATAGGACAGAAACCTTTTTGCTTGCACGTCAATTTCTATTTAACACAGTTTGTGCTTGTTATTAGACTTTATAAGGCGCGTCAAGTTTATTTGTATAGCGCGTTTCACACACGCCGGTGATTTTTACTTTCGTTTTCTCTGACAGCGCAAAATCAAACATAGCCTGAATGTCTTTGGACTTTGGCTATATGACGCATCTTTGTGTGGAAATAAAAAAACGAATGTTTTTTTAAATAATATTTAACTTTCTTATTGTTTAGGTTACCATAATTTACCGATATTTATTTCATAGTTTTATAGGCTGTAGTGTGTCATTTCACTGACGGAATTGCTAAAATAAACATGCACGTCTATTTCCCCTGTTGAAAAAACAGCATATGCTGGTAAGGTAGGTTTTGAAGCTGGTATGCTGGTTTGAGCTGGTTTATGCTGGTCCAGGACCAGTTTAGGACCAGCATGAACCAGCTCAAACCAGCATACCAGCTTCATAACCTACCTTACCAGCATATGCTGTTTTTTTCAACAGTACAAAATGGATGTTTGAGCATTTATTTTTTGTTTTTCTTATATTTCAAATTTACTTAATTGAGGTAGCCTATATATGTACACACACAAACATACACAAAGTTTTTAAAATAGGCTATATAAAATAGTAAAATAGTTTCAACAGATTTTGCTGTGGTACCGAAATTGGTACCGAGAACCGTAAAATTTTCATGGCATCAGTACCGACTACTGGAATTTTGGTACCGTGACAACACTACAAGGTATCGTATCAAAATTGGAAATTCCTTTATCGTGACAACACTACTGTGACCCATTAAAAATAACAACATTTGTTTTCCAGGCATTTAGTTTTATATGTTGTAATAGCAGCATAAAAACATAACATGAGGATTCACACATCGTCACACTATGCACTGCAGTGCAGGTTGCAGGTGACTGGTTATATATATATATATATATCAGAGTTTGCGTTTCACGTCATTTTGATGGACAGGATCATAAAAAAATCCATCATCAATTATTACCCGTAATTTAAATTTTTATATTTTAATGATAAGACATTTAACAGCTTCTGATTTTGTCCACATTTTCATTTTTATTCACAAACTTACAGGATAAGCAAACAGGCATAGGCTATGCATTTATTTATATTAGAAAAAGAAAGTTAAAGACTGCGTCACTTTTCAGTTTTCATCTTTGAACACTTGTCACGGATCGTGAGTGAACGCAGTCATCCTTTCCTCTTTACTACTGTACAGAATGAAATAAACATGAACGAAAATCAAAAAATATGTTGACAGATACAGTAGCTTACCGAAATTTGTACGTCAGTTCAATCAGTGTTGCAAACAATGTCACGTAACATTATACCTCAGAAAAGCCATTCATTGACCATAAACTTATAGTCAGCAAAAAACTGGACAGAGGTGGGAATTAAAGTTACTTCAAGCAACATCAGGGCCACGTTCAAGCTCAAACCGGTGCGCAACGTTTTGCTACGTTTTCTGGGTTGAATGACGTTTCCTGGAAACGGTGTGCAACGGGTTTGAGATACGTTTTCTCTTGTTTGGTGGGTGTGTCAGAAACCACGCGGTATTAAAGAGACAGCTCGCACAATGGGTATTAATGTAACATAAAAATACTATAGACCTACTATTTTGCTACTGTATTGTGAAGTGGCACTATAATAAACTTTTATATAATCAGAGAAGTACAGAATAGTAAATATTACAATATCATATAATTAATATATATATATATATATATATATATATATATATATATATAGCACAACAACAGTGATCAGCAATAATGATAAGCCTAATACTCACAATAAAAATAATATAGATCAACACAGTCTCGGAGGTAAGAAGTGGATTATCCTTCACCTGAAATGTCTGTCTTTTCATCATGAAGTGCAAGTCAAATGTTGTATAACAATTAGAAGTTTCCACAAATCCCTTTACTCGATTGGGATGTTCTCTTTTATTCTGGACGACAAGGGCAGCGACTGTAACATCGAGCAAATTTTGTAATATTAAACACGTATTTATACCAATTTAATCAGGCTCCGAAAATTCTTCAAAAAGAACACAAAGAACGGCCTTCTCAGTTGCCATAGTTGCTACTCTTGCGTCATCAGAACAGGGTGTTCACCCGTTCAACGCACCACCGTTTCCGTTTAAAAAAACGCTTTGCAACGTTTTGTCATCTCAGTAATCTGTCAAAATGAAGGACAGGCTGCAGATTTTTTCCTTCACTGCTAAAAAAAAAAATTCATAAATGATGGAAAATTTTCGGTTAACGTGAACTCTTAGTGTGTATATATATATATATATATATATATATATATATATATATATATATATATATATATATATATATATATATATATATATACACACACACATACATACACACACCCACCCACCCACACACGTCACACTACCTACCGCTGGTGACACTCCACGACCACGGTGGCAACTTCACCACTGCGGTGACGCGGTTGTCATGTCTACCATCACAGCCCTAGCTGTAGCATCTCTATTGTATAGAAGTGGCCAAACATTAAAGATAGATGGACATTTGAATTAAATGTTGTTTGTCCAATATTAAACAAGGATTTGATCATGCTGTAAAGAGTAACAACAACAACAACAATCACCAGTCCACTGACACCCTCTGCAGGCATTTGATATAATTAGGGCTGTGACGGTGGCAGTTTTTTTACCACATATTTTTATATATGTATATAAATTCGAATCAGATTGGATATATTCGACTGATAGTCGAACCATATATGTTTGGGGGGGGATGGGCAGCTTGAAAAACAGCAGTCCATTAGATAGTGCGCACGGACTTTGAAAGGTTTGCGCGCTGAACTGTGCACGAGATTGAGCGGGACACTGAAAATGAAGGCCTGGCTATAGTCTACCCGCAGCTTAAGACAACTTTTATTTTCTTTCACACACAGCACAGAGAAACATCTGTCTAATAAACCGACCAAACTGCCTGTCAAGTGATAGATGAAACTAACAATGATTTTACGTTTTTTAAACAAATGAAAGGCAATGTGGATAAACATTCACAGCCACGATCTACAGAACACTCTCAAAGATATAGAAGAAAATGAATAAAAACATTTTGGATCAATAAACATATATATATATATATATATATATATATATATATATATATATATATATATATATATATATATATATATATATATTTAGGCCACACAGATAGATATAGGCTACATTTCATATGTCTGCAAATCAAATTACATCGGCTAAATTGTCTGTGCAAGCAAGCTTTAACTAATCTACAGCGCAACACTGATGCACCAAAAAAACCAAAAAAAATTAATTAATTTAATAAAAAAAAAAGATTTTTTTTAATCAAACATTAATTTACAGAATTGAATTACAACAGAATATACCGTTCTAATAAATGAAAGTAGTCTAATTAAAAAAATGAAATATGATCAAGTCAAACTGCAAAATGCCTGAAGTGCAGCATATATTCAAAACAAGCCACAAATAGTTAAATTAAATAACCCAGAGTGATCAAAAAATAAATTAAAATTAAAGAAATTATTAAAATAACGAAAGTATATCCAGAATTGCCAACTTTGTCTTTTTAACTGCAGAGGCAATAAACGCTAAACTGGAGAGGCAGTCTTTTTAGCTAAACATTCACACAACATCCAAAAATCATATTACATCCGGCTGAAATAGTTTGAAATCACTTGTAGCTACCCTACCTGATTGAGAGAGAAAAATCCAGTCTTTCACGCGATCTGCCTGTGTCCGTTTGAGTCTTTTCAAATAGCGCGCTAGTCAGCTAACATTAGTCAGCTCGTTGGCCGGTAGAAGCGCGGCGCAATGTTTGTTGTTGTTGAGTTCTAGGACATAAGCTGTTGGCACAACTTGCATCATACGTTTTTTGGATCATCTTTTACCATTTCAAAGTGCATCCAATTGTACACTTTATCCCAGACACTGTTAAAGATTTCATCCCTGCCGCAAAGATGCTCCTCTGTCGGTCACGAATCATGGAAGTGAAACTTAAATCTGTCACAGGGGTGGTTGGATTTATTCACGCACATTAAAAATATTTATTAAAAGCTTCTTTCTTTTCACATTTTTATTTATAGTACTAACATAATAGGCTGTATATTAACCTATTGGGAAAGAACCGGTACATCTACCTATGTAAAATCAGATATTGAGCGCCCCCATATCTCGTCTCATAACACCTCTGCGACGATTCGTCTGTGAGATTGGTAGTCGAATCAGGCTCCTCCTATCGAAGATTCGAATCGTCGACTATTCAGGGTCACCCCTAATATATATATATATATATATATACACACACACACACAAATAATAAAGATGCATCATACACCACTCTGCGCTTTGAGAGGGATGTGGGACATGAGCAGGAAAGAGACCATCTTTTTTGTAATATCTTCATGTGTTCTCCTGATGTTACAAGCAACTGACACTTGTTGCAAAAGGTCTTAAAAGTGAATTTTATCTTCCGCCAGTGCAAGACATTTAGTCTATGTTTGATTTTGGGCTGCCAGAGAAAGCGAAACTACAATTACCAGCGTGTGTGAAATGCACTATACAAATAAACATGACGTGCCTTACCAGTCTAATAACAAGCACAAACTGTGTTAAATAGAATGTTACATGCAAGCAAAAAGGTAACTGTTCTACAGCATTTTTTTCTACTTTACACAGTAAAGAATGCAAATAAAAAAGGCCTAATTAAAAGCAAACCAAAGGAAGAAACATTTATAATCCCCTGTGAAAATGAAGATTTGGGAAAAGAAACAAGAGATTCCATGTCCAGTGGAATAACTAACGGAATATTGTTAAATTAGCAGATAACTGTGTGTCCAGATCGCAAAACAGAATACAAAGCCGACAAAGCTTAAATTTATCGGCTCACGTACCTTTCATTCAGCCATGGCTGTGATGTAACATTTAATTGCTAACCTATTATTTCTTTTGTAAACAAAGCTTTGCGCTTCATTACAAAGCATTAACATACAAAAAAAAAGTGTTTTGGCATATCACCACCGGTTTGGCATATCACCACCGCTACTCGGCCACCGCGGTGGTGCGGTTGTCAAGTTTACTGGCACAGCCCTAGATATAACACATAACGTACATAAGTTGAATATTATTACATTATGTATTTTAACAGTGTTGTTCAATAAAACTATATAATTACTTGCTTCTGATACTTTATTTTAACCAATTATTAATGCCTCATTGTTATTATATATGTATTTTAAAGGGATACTCCACCGTTTTTTCATATTAAACTATGTTATTCCCTTAACTAAGACGAGGTGATACATACCGCTCTCGTCTCAGTGCGTGCACTAAATCGCTCTGTCTTGCGGCGAAACTTTGTTAGCACTTAGCTTAGCCCAGTTCATTCAATAGGGGCCAAGCAGAGAAGCTACCAAACACCTCCACGTTTTCCCTATTTAAATACAGTTACTCGAGTAGTGTAACTCGACCTAGGACGGTGACACAAAACAAAACGTTGCGCTTTTCTAAGCGCGTAAAATGGATGACTATATTGTATGGCGGAATACCATAGCAAGTGCTCAGGAGCACTTTGACTTGGCGCAGTAATATCTTCACTCGTGAAAAGTCCTCTCACCGGCCCCCGCTCCCTCTCCTCCTCCCTCTCATTTCCGTCAATAGAACCAACGTGACTTTTACCACCTGTGCTATTAGCAAACTGCAAGAGATCATTTGCAATGGCGGACTTTGTAGATGATTATGACTTGTTTGTAGCAGACCCAGAGCCATATCTGTTTGAACCCGAGTACACAGAGGAGGAATTAGCTCTTATGGACCGTGAGAGGGAAAAAAGATACGAACCAGAACAGACCGGAGCCGGAGCGTTGGTTCTATTGACGGAAATGAGAGGGAGGAGGAGAGGGAGCGGGGGCCGGTGAGAGGACTTTTCACGAGTGAAGATATTACTGCGCCAAGTCAAAGTGCTCCTGAGCACTTGCTATGGTATTCCGCCATACAATATAGTTATCCATTTTACACGCTTAGAAAAGCGCAACGTTTTGTTTTGTGTCACCGTCCTAGGTCGAGTTACACTACTCGAGTAACTGTATTTAAATAGGGAAAATGTGGAGGTGTTTGGTAGCTTCTCTGCTTGGCCCCTATTGAATGAACTGGGCTAAGCTAAGTGCTAACAAAGTTTCGCCGCAAGACAGAGCGATTTAGTGCACGCACTGAGACGAGAGCGGTATGTATCAACTCGTCTTAATTAAGGGAATAACATAGTTTAATATGAAAAAACGGTGGAGTATCCCTTTAACTCATTTTAAAGGCTATTGTTTACTTGGGTCTGGTTTTATTACCACAAAAAATATCAGATTACACGATTAATCGTCAAAATAATCAACCAATTACTCGAATAGCAAAATAATCTTTGACGACAGCCCTAGATTAGTTAAAACATTTCAAAAAACACCCGCATTGTTTTGCATTTTGTGCCCTTCAGTCAAATAAATGACTATTTTTCCAGTCTTACATTTCATCAATGAAGATTTCTTAAAAATACTGTTAAAATATTGTCCCGTTCTCTTGAACCCAATATTGTGTATCATCTAGTGAGCCAAGTGTATCGTCACACCCCTAGTAGTCACTGATAAGTACAAAAAATAAAATAAATAAATCAAGTTTTATATTTGACCTTCATTTTTATTTCCCAATTACCTCATTTGGAATGCCTCATGGGATGAATTGTTCACTCACAGACAAAATAATTAAATTTTTGTGTTTTAAAGCAAGACTGCAATGTTGTGGTTCATCTTGCATATTGGTTCATGGCTTATAACTCCAAATTGTATCATTTTTGTAAAATCGCTACAGAAAAATTAATGGGAAAAATAATTCTAGAACCAAATCCACTGAAAATGTGGGCAGTTACCATTGTGCTCCATTGGAAAGTGAAGAATGAGTAGTGTGATGCGTGTACTTACAGTCAGTGAGACCAGCGATCCCAGCAAGGGTTGTGATGGGCACATGTGGCATGTCCCCATTCATACTGACGGCTGGGCACAGAAGTCTTATGCACACAGAGTTCCACAGAGATATTTATACGCTGACCATCCCTCACATCTCACTCAATCCTACAAAAAGAAAGAGGGTTTGCATGAGGTTACGAATGGGATGTTTGCCTTTTCAAACGATTCTGTGCATTGACTTGAATAGATCAACACAAATTACACACTCGTTTCAAAACAGACACTATGCTTCCTGGCAGAATCAGTCCACTCAGACTTACTGTCGGTAACAGGTATATTGATTTCTATGTACACTAACTACCATGTAGAGGAGCATTATGTGAGACAGATAACATCTACAAACGGTGCAGACAGCCTGACGGACACACCCACTCTGGACTGACAGAGGATGGACTGAAGACACACCCCTCTATTAGATATGCAAGCCCAACCCTGTCTCCCGAAGGGACCAATAACAGCTGGGAGACTGACAGCACATAGTAAGCACAAAAGAGGAGATGCTAAGAAGCAGAACTCACATAATTTAACAAAAACACATTTTACACTTAAGCAAAACAATATACTACATCGCTGCTCAGAAGACAACAAGCTGCGTGCGTTTGTGTTAAAACAAATGCTAAATGCATTTCAAATAAAACAATCATAAAAACCTCTTCCATGTTATCAAAAGGAGATCCCAAGAATGCATTTCCGCATCCGGGCTATTTAGAATATATTAATATGCATGAATCATTTACATGTGAAACTGTATTCGGAAGGTAAACAGTCCAGAGAATATCTCTGACGGGCAGATTACAAATGCAAACGGGCATTTCTGTTGCACTGTCCCTTTAAATGTCAATACTTTACTTATTTATATTCATGAATCCATTCCGATCGCTTGCATGCATGCAGGTTTCATGACAACAACTCGGCAGCGATATGCACATAATGCATAATTACCTAATCAAACCTGTTCTAGAAAATAAAACTGCACAAATCAAAACGTCTAAAGCGATCACATATTTGTATTTTATATCGAAAACAAGGTGAAAACGAATTTCAGTTTGCTTAAGTTCTGAATGCAATTATGACTGTGACTAATTTATGTTATTATTCGCTAAATCGTTGATGCAAGATGCTATTAAAGGATTTGGCAGGTCATACAGTGGAGTGAGGCATCACATCTGTACAAACACGGTGACACAAAATGACCAAAACACAGTGTTGACAAGTCGATCGCTGGAGAGAGGAACCATTCATCCTCAAAGCGTTTCGCTGACGTTTATTCAGCCGTAATGACTCAAAACATGACGAACATAGAGAAGTTATGAACACCAGAGATTGTAAATATTTACCATAACAAGCATTCAAGCCGTTCGTGGGCAAATAAAAGATGATTAGAGATGATTTTGACTATTAGCAAAGCGTTAGCTCGGGACTTAATAGATTCCTTGCAGATGCTCGCTAGTTAGCATTGCTCTGATCTGAAAGGTGAATTTTTTATAGAAACCCGCGCCGCTTGTGTCCTTGCTTATTCAAATAACAAATTCAGTTATTTTATATACAATTTTCTGTCAAAAGTTTAGTCATTTAGTCTTAACAAACGATAGCCTCGGCTAAGCTAAACATTCGCGAAAGCTAGTTCGGCTACGCACATCTTTCTGTCTCCCTTCGCGAACAATAAAAACACTTTTTGCTTTCCTCCATTCGTTCCACACGCTGTACGTCGCGCGACGAAACGTTTTCGGTCATCACAGTGCGCGTGGGATATTTGTAAATAATCCGTTTGAGTTTCCACACAAAAACACTCGCCCGTGTTTGTGTCGCGAGGCCTCCGCGAGCTCCCCAGAAGCCTCGGACTCTACGCACGAGCGCGACGCCGGGTCACGCGCTTCCCGCCACGGGGGCGCGCCGGAGGAGAACGACTAGCCGAGCCGTTGCGACGTTCGTCTCCTCAGAGCCGTTCCGTCGAGAAAAACAAAATGGAAATGTGTCGAAATGTGGTAAGGGAACGCGAAGATAGACTTAGCAGGAATTGTGAGAGGGTTTCATATTTACCTTAGCTTGGGGTAACTTCAAAGAAGAAAAAAATAAGGGGACTGTTGTTGGGATGAGAGCTTGGTTGTCGGTCTGCTGTAAGTCTCTGGCTCCCCCTCTCTGCTATAAAAAGATCAGCGCGGGCTAGCGGGGTTTGTTTAGCCGAGCCAGCTAACAACAAGCCAACTCTATCTTTATCTGGGGTGGGGGAGGTCAGGCTGTCTCTGATCACACATTAAAAACATTTCATCATGGAGCAGAGTTTAATTCAGCTCCTTATTAACTAATCGCGTTAATGTTCGCGAAACACATTTTCTTGCGTCTTTGTTTAGCAACAAAAAGCCCCACAACTGATGCTTTGTCGCTAGTCAGAGGGAATTGTAGGTTGACCGGAAATACAAATACTAATAACGTAATTATTTTTTCCCGCAATTATTCAAGAGATTTTTTTATTCTAGATTTTTTTATTATTATTATTATTTTACATTATTATTATTTTACATCCACATCAGGGCATAATAGTGTTATTTTCAATATACTTTATAAGTAATACACATGCTATTATATATATATATATATATATATATATATATATATATATATATATATATATATACATATGCACATATGTATACTAATATTATAAAAATATAATTTTATATATATATAAAATATATGATGGGTATTGTAAATAACACTATTACATAAAATGTACTGATGTGGATGTAAAACAAAAATAAAATAATCTTTTTTACATAAAAATATGTGTGTGTGTTTATAGAGAGATCCAAAATACAGTAAAAACAGTAATATTGTGAAATATTATTACAATGTAACTTTTTTTCTATTTGAATACATTTTAAAAATTACTCCAGTCTTCAGTGTCACATGATCCTTCAGAAATTATTCTAATATGCTGATTTGCTGCTCAAGAAACATTTATTATTTATCAGAAAGCTTTTGTAACATTATATACTACTGTTCAAAAGTTTGGTGTCAGTAAGAATTTTGTTTTGAAAGAAAATTAATATTTTTATTCAGCAAGGATGCATTAAATTGATTGAAAGTGACAGTAATAAAGACATTTATGTTGTCAAATCATCATATTAGAATGATTTCTGAAGGATCATGTGACACTGAAGACTGGAGTAATGATGCTGAAAATTCAGCTTTGATCACAGAAATAAATTATATTTTACAATATATTCAAATAGAAAACTTGTTTTAAATTGTAATATTTCACAATATTACTATTTTTACTGTATTTTTGATAAAATAAATGCAGAAGAAACTTCTTTTTAAAAAACATAAAAAAAATCTAACCGATCCCAAACTTTTGAACGGTAGTGTATATTACAAATGAAGTATGATGCATATAAAAAAATAATGGGATTCCTTAGCAAAATGTATAATTTATAAGAATCTCAGAATAGAATATTAGAACAGAATATAATTGAATAGAATATTGGAACGCCTCAAACATCCTATGCATAATCAAGAAACTACTCTCTCTCTCTCTCTCTCTCTCTCTCATATATATATATATATATATACATACATACATACACACACACACACACACACACACTGGGGGAACCGGTAGTAGTCTTCAGCCTTGTAGGAACTTAGGGGTCTATCTGTAACTTGATACAGAGCCCTGTCCTTTGTAGCTTCACTTCTCACCACTGGGTGGCGACTTAGTATAACGATTAAAGCTAGCGGGCACATCTGTAGTTTATTAACTACTTTCTTTGGATTTATTGGTCTTTTGAAGTGAAATAATTCTGTGTAGCTGTATGAAATATATGTATTTATAATAGCATGACTTCCATTAAATGTCATATTTATCCCAATGGTATTCAAGTCCAGAATGAAAATGCCTGTGCATTTTCTCAAGAAAGCACTGTTCTTCTGATTGCATTAATTTATTAAACTTTATATTCTCTTATGCTTACTTTTTCTTCACTTTTATTCATTTGATTAGTTACTTTGGATAAAAGCATGTGCAAAATGCATACATATAAAAGTTTTATTTTATAATGGGCAATTGTATGTTTTTATTTTTTTTCTTTCCTTACAATGTCTATGTATAGTACTTTTTATACACAATGTGTATATGAATAAACTTGCTTTGTCTAGATATTTTGTAACATTCATACATTGTTTAGTGAGGTAGGCTATAAGTGTCCAAACACATTTTGGGGCCACTGTTTGCTCAATCTATTGATAAAACTCTAATATAGATTATGTGCTGCTAGATTTTTTTATTTAATTTTATTTCTTCTTCAACTATTTTTGGTTCCCCAAAGAACCTTTTTGTGAACAGTAAAAAAAAATAAGTGTCAAGTGGTTTAAATTTACTATCTGCAATATGCACTCCAAAAAAATAACTCCTTGAACAAACTCAACTAAAATGAGAGCAGGAATTCCATCCAATAAAGATGCGTATTTGAGTGCTCATGCGCCACTCTTCTGCATGATGGTAACTACAAAATTCAAAAACATTAAAGAAACTCCTAAATGTCCAACATAACTGAACATTAAACACTAACATAAACTAACAGCATCTTTCCCTTCACTGAAAAACACATAGAATAACACTTTAATCCCTAAATTCTCATAATGCAGTCCCTTGCAAAGCATGCCTGGAACTACCGATCCATTGCCTAGTTAGTTGTCAACATTAATTTGTGCGTTTCATTCAGCAATGTTAAGCTGACTGAATAAATGATGTCTCGCGCTTTGCTTCAATAAGTGTGAGACATCACTCCCATTGTCAGAGCGCGTTCAGACCTCACACACTGGATTTGGAGAGTAGATGGACATAGTGGTGTTTTAGAGGAAAAAAATGACAAATACTGTTCGGTTTCTCGTACAAATCAATCGTTTCGTGTCTTAGGACATCAGTGTGTTGTCACGAGCCGCAGGGTTTAATTTGGATTTGTCTGTGCGTGTTTTCTTGACTCTTATAGATGGAGTTCCCATTTACACCCATTATTCGGCTGACAGACCGCAACGGTTGGAGTTAAAAATCATCATTTGTGCTCTACTGAAGAAACAAAGTCACCTACATCTTGGATGCCCTGGGGGTAAGCAGATAAACATCAAATTTTCATTTTTGGGTGAACTATCCCTTTAAATTTAAGTTTGTGTAGTTGAGTTTTTAAGTAATGTGAACAAGGATGGTTTGAGTAACACTAACAACAGTAAAGGTTCATTTTTGAGTGAAGAACCTTTTTCTACTATAAAGAACATTTTGTGGAATGTAAAGGTCCCATGAATGGTAAAGGTTCTTTATGGAACCATCAATGCCAATAAAGAACCTTTATTGTGTTAAAGTGTTTTCAGTTATACATGTAAAATTATACTCACCTCAAATTTAAAAAAAAAAAATAGCTGGGACAGGTCAAGGAGAAGATGATAAAATTGTGTCAACAAGGTCTTGATATGCACAGAGATCATATCACATGTTCTTTCTAAGACGGTAACAACATGTGCTTGATTAATATAGTAGAATAGTGAGTGATTGAGAGATGTCAAGGATGATGAGCCATTGTCAGCTGATAATGAATGTAATACTGCAGAACTGGGTGATGTTACATTAGTACTAGAATTGTCATTGCAAAGAAAGTGAAATCAATTGAGTGTAAAATAAAAAAAGTAGTAGTAGTTAAGGGCACGTCCTGAGAAGAACACAGGCAATGTGAGCAGTCCTGGCCAAAAATGCTCTTTTTTATTTATAGTTTTCTTTATTTTGTACAGACTGACAGTCATCTATAAAAGCCTTGAAATAAGATGATTACATCAGTTGAATTTACAGTTTGTCCAAAAACAATTCATGCATGGTCAGAGTGACTTCACAGATAAAGACCGCTGAAATCGTGTGGCATGAAAACTGTACTATACTGTTGTTTCTGGACTCACTGCCTCACTTTCCAGCTTAAGCTGCCAAAACATCCCATGTGTTTCATAACAACCGGTTTAAACATGCTTCTCTTATTTCTTTTTTAGCATTACTCACACAGTTACAAACAGAATGGATGTAATTCATTGTTCATTTAAATACAATGTATTTTTTCCAGCCCAAGTAGAATCAACAAAACTAAACCTGCATCTAGAAAATTATTCAATCTGATAAGATTTTAATGAAATCAGATTTCTACCAATCTAATCCATTTACTCTACAATAAAACAGTTCAAAGAGGACCGTTGTGGACCACACATGTCCATCTCTACTTGTGCAATGGACTTCATCACATTTGGATGTCTTTGACAAGCATATAAAAAGATTTGAGATGAATATCAGATAAGTGTCTGACTAAGTCACTAATATTTGTACAAAAAAAAAAAATCCAGTTTTCTGCTCAGGAAACAAGCAGTTACATTTTGGTCTCGCTGTCAGGGTTCTTGGCATTCTCACACTCGCTCTCCTGAGAGATGAGCTGATATGATTTCTTGGTCTCATTCTCCTCCACCACGGAGTTTCCGATCTCGGCATCGGTAGAATGCAGCTCGTGACGGGACAGGTGCTCCACTATGCCAGCACCAATAGAGTCGCCCAAAACATTTGTGGTGGTGCGCAGCCGATCTCTGAAATAGCCAATGAAAACAAACAGATTCAGGAATTATTGCTGGAATTATGCTTTTCTTGACCCAAATGCACCAGAAAATCTTATCAAAGTCATCTCCTTATCAATAGTGATGTTTACACATCTGGATCGCTATGTCACTTGAGACTTTGTTGTGTTTTGAGGGCCTCATGTAGCCTCTTCTTAAGAAAAACAGTCCCTCCATCTTGTGTGGTGTTTTTCCTGACACGTCTTTCCTAGCATGAACGTTCCTCACAATGCCTCTTCTGTTCTGTACCCTGCTTTAACCAGCACATAATCTGACGACAAGGTCCCTGACAGAACTTGAATTGGGTGACTGCTGTGACTGTGGTGGGAATAAAGGTCTCAAGAACATGCTATCGGATATGAGTGTATTGTTCAATGAGTCCTAAAACTCATTGGAAGCAAATGCTGCGTGGATATGTACATTTGATTATGGGTTATGAAATGTGAAAGATGGAATATCTCACTTCCTGCTCAGCCCTGAAGTTCTGTCTGTGTGTAGGAATATTACATCAAAGCGCCTTCAGAGGTCAAGTCAATTTGTATAGCGCTTTTTATAATACACAATGTTTCAAAGCAGCTTTACAGAAAATCATAATGTTTATTATATCTTAAAGGGGACCCCTTTTTACAAGATGTAATATAAGTCTCGGGTGTCCCCAGAAGTTTAAGCTCAAAATACCTCACAGATCATTTATTATACATGTTGTAAATTTTCAGTGGAAGGAAAAACATGCTGTTTTAGTGCATGTATCTTTAAATGCAAATGAGCTGCTGCTCCCCACCTCGCTTCACAGAAGAGGGCAAAGCCTGTACAGCTTGTGCCGTGGGATACTCTGCCAAAAAAATCTCTATCGCGGTCACGCTCATGTGACATTGCTGTTCTTCATCATCATGAAAGTTAATTATTTGCATGCGTTTTAAAGCCATAACAGTTTAAACTTATGTGCATTCGGAAAACCATATATCATATCTGAAGCACGCGCACAGAAAGCTGGATGTCAGACGGCGCGTCCCGAGAGTATTAAACTAAGTTCTCTTTCACGTCTTGAGTGAATAACTTTAGTAGCTTTAATAAGAATACATTTCTTACTTGAATGCTGCTGTTAAATGATCTGGCGAGGAGATATACATGGTGGACTGTGTACAGCTCACTCAGGGGAGGAGCTAAGCTAATAGGGCAGATCGTCACCAGTCATGGGCGGAGTTTCCCTCTACTCTTACGTAAGAGAAGGGGAAATCTGGAACCGCTTGTTCAGAGAGACTGTTTATGATTTATGGGGATAATAAAAAAAGGAGTGGGTGGATTTTTACCATTATAGGCTTGTTTACACACACTGTGGACACACATCTGTGTTTAAACACCTTACAAAAGTGAATTTTGCACAATATGTCCCATTTAATATCTTCATGCCTTAGTCGCATTTAGCAGATTAGAGCTGGGCGATAATATAGTTTACATTTTACAATGATACAACCAATCAAGCGGTTGAGATTTGCTATATAGTATATATCATCCTACACGAGTATACTGTATGCATGCAGATAAAGTTGAACATGCTTATATATACAACTTTGTATAAAGAGCTAGACGATAAGTTACATTTTGCAATGAAAATTTGATACAGTATATAGTGTATATATCACTTTATGCGAGTGTACTGTATGTATGCGGATGCAGTTGGATATCCAACTTTATATATAGAGTTGTGCAATAATATTTTTGCAATGATATAAACAAACACGCAGCTGAGATTTGCTACAGTATATGTTGCTTTACATTTTTACTTTTTTAAAAATGTCAGTATTCATAATCCAACATGACTGTAAAAGTCATGGACATTCACCCATCAAAAGCTGTGGGAATCCTGAACAGGAGAATTTCAACTTGTGATGTTCTGAAGACATCTGTAAACTATATTAATCACCCAGCTCTAATCTGCTAAATGTGATTAGATTACAAGGCATGAAGATATTAAGACATTATAAATACATTTTATGTGCATTGTGAAAAATGCTCTACAAATGAATATAAATCTGAAAATTCTTCAATATTTACAGTGGTAAGCCTGTCTGTTTGTTAAAGCCGATGTACAAAACTTAAAGGGTTAGTTCACCCAAAAATGAAAATTATGTCATTAATTACTCACCCACATGTCGTTCCACACCCGTAAGACCTTCGTTCATCTCCGGAACACAAATTAAGATATTTCTGATAAAATCCGATGGCTCAGTGAGGCCTGCATCGCCAGCAATAACACTCCCTTTTTCAATGCCCATAAAGCTACTAAAAACATATTTAAAACTGTTCATGTGACTACAGTGGTTCAACTTTAATATTATAAAGCGACGAGAATATTTTTTCAAAATAGCGACTTTATTCCACAGTATCTAGTGATGGGCGATTTCAAAACACTGCTTCATGAAGCTTCAAAGCTTTACGAATCAGTGGTTCAGAGCATGTATCAAACTGCCAAAGTCACGTTGAAGTTTCAAAACACTTAAGACGTAACGAAGCCTCGTATACTGAAATCATGTGATTTTGGTGCTCTGAACAACTGATTCGAAACAAATGATTCTTAAAGCGCCAAAGCTTCATTAAGCATCGTTTTAAAAACACCCATCACTGGATATTGTGGAATAAAGTCATTATTTTGTTATTTTTGGCACGCAAAAAGTATTATCGTCGCTTTATAATATTAAGATGAACCACTGTAGTCACATGAACTGTCTTTAGTAGCTTTCTGGGCATTGAAAAAGGGAGTGTTATTGCTGGCGATGCAGGCCTCACTGAGTCATCGGATTTTTAAAAAACAATATCTTAATTTGTGTTCCGAAGATGAACGAAGGTCTTATGGGTGTGGAACGACATGTGGGTGTGTAATTAATGACATCATTTTCATTTTTGGGTGAACTAACCCTTTAAGTAAAGTAAGCCATGCATGTATTGAGTCTTGTGAAAGATGATCTTACTTAAAATACTTAAAACATTTGTTATAATACAAAAACATAGTACTCACAGGAACCAGTCAACAGCGATAATTAGACTGATGTCATCAGTGGGCAGTCCCACGGAAGTCAACACTATCACCATGGTAACCAGGCCGGCCTGAGGGATTCCAGCTGCACCAATACTGGCTGCTGTTGCTGTGATGCTTTAAAAATGACAAAGCATGTATTCTAAAATCATTTTTGGTTTCGTTATATATACACAATACTGAATGGTGTGAGAAATTAACATTAAAGGCAAGATATAACAGGAGAAAGAAATTCATGCACTGGTCAATTCTGAGATTATGAAGGAAAAAAAAAAACATCCAAAATACACATTTAAGTGTTTTATTATTATAATTATTACACTTTATCTATTTGCATTTGTAGATTTCAATTACAATAAATATCTATAAAGGAAGTTTTCTCAAAATTTTTATTTTTCCCTCATGCACTGAGCGAGAAATCTCCACTTCAGTACACCAAACTTGTTTTATCTATATTTTGAAGTTTTTTTCATATAGGGTTTGTTCATACATCAACATTTTATTCCTGAAAACAATATTTTTCCAGACTGTTGACAGTATTTCTGTTTTATGGAGTGGTAAAATGAGAACCTGCATCCAAAATTTTGAACCTGCATCCAATTCCAGTGCATCCAATTCCAGCCCAGTATGCAAATTAGGAGTTTTTTTTTTTTTTTTTTTTTTTTTTTTATAAATATATCTTAAAAATAGATATTTGCATACTTAAACAACATTTCAAATGTGTATTACACATGTCTTGATATACTGTGGTTAATTAAGTATGGTGATCACAAATTGTACTCTATTCACCTGTGGTGCCTTGCCTTAACTGATGTTAAGGTTGTATGTTGTATGCGGTCATAAAAGATGTTTTTTTTAATGATATCTATCTGTACCTGATGGTTAGGATCTCTCCAAAGTTCATCTCCATGTTATTGACCTGTGCAATGAAGATGGCAGCCAGAGCCTCATACAGAGCTGTGCCGTCCATGTTTATGGTGGCTCCCACGGGCAGCACAAAACGGGTTATTCGTTTATCCACATGGTTATTTTCCTCTAGACACTTAAAGGTGATGGGAAGAGTGGCAGAGCTACGGAGAGACATGTTAGATTTGAAAGTCTGTCACTTACTCATCTGTTAAACATCATCATCATAATGTTCCAAACCCATAACAAAACTATTCCATGGAACACAAAATGAAAATGTTGCTCAAAAAGCTGGAGCGCTACGGCAAAAGAAATCATATTTGACTTGTTATGAATGTGAGTTTCCGGTCTGTACTGAATGTGATGCAAAGAAAACACAGTGTACAGGACATCCTTGTGGACTGCACACCAAAATAACATACACGTCCGATTAACGAACAAATGAAAAAAAATACTTTTAGTGAATCAAAAACATACAATTACTTTTATGAGCCAGCATTATGAACACCAGTTCAAGTTAATGATCAAAAAATGTTTTTTTTTTTTTATTTATTAAAAAAAAAAAAAAAAGTTTATTCTGATTATTTCTTCACTAATTTGAATCGATCAGCAGTTTGGAAACATTAAGGTTTTTTAATATTTAAAGTCTCTTCTGCTCACCAAGGCTGCATTTATTTGATCAAAAATAATAAAAACAGTAATATTGTGAAATATTATTACAATTTAAAATGAATTTTCTATGAAACTCTATTTGAACATATATTTTAAAATGTAATTTATTCCTGTGATCAAAGCTGAACTTTCAGCATCATTACTCCAGTCTTCAGTGTCACATGATCCTTCAGAAATCATTCTAATATGATGATTTGCTGCTCAAGAAACATTTCTGATTATTATCAATGTTGAAAACAGTTGTGTATAATTTTTTTCAGGATTCTTTGATGAATAAAAAGTTCAAAAGAACATCATTTAACTGAATCTTTTGTATTATACACGACTGCTCAAAAGTTTGGGGTCCATAAGAACTTTGTTTGTTTGTTTAAGAAATTAAAGAAATTAAAAATTTTATTCAGGAAGGATGTTTTAAATTTAACAAAAGTGACAGTAAAGACATTTATAATGTTACAAGAGATTCTATTTCAAATAAATGCTGTTCTTTTGAACTTTCTATTCATCAAAGAATCCTGAAAAAAAGTGCATAACTGTTTTCAACATTGATAATAATAATAAATGTTTTTTAGCAGCAAATCATCATATTAGAATGATAGGATCATGTGACACT